>NC_057809.1:605587725-605873820 GCF_018294505.1 Triticum aestivum
ATTACTACTAATCAAAATGTACTACATAAAAAAACTTGTATATACTAGATACGTACTAACGTAGCAGTGATCTTATGGAACATCTTGATGTACACTGTTCGGCCAAAATTATATATAGTCCCATACAGCCAGAGGTACTGACGCTCCATGACCCCACGCATGGCCAACGCCACCACCTTCGCTTGCCATGATCGCCGCCAACTCCCTTATCATCTCCTCCTGCACCTTCTCCCTCACGCTGGTGAGATGGTCAACGGCGTCCTTCTCAAACTTTCTCTTCTTGTTACTTTGAAGAAGAGCATGTGGCCACCGCATTAGCAGCAGTAGCTCTTGGATTAGTTTTGCTGGTCGCCGTCGTAACAAGTAGCTTTATGAAATTTGCGTTCTTTGTTGACTAGCTAGCATATGGGTGTGTTGTTTATGTGGATGTATCCTTATATAAATCACAAGAGTGTACTGTAGCAGTGAATGTAGATCATTTGCATGTGGCATTCAACCAAAAGCCAGAAACCATACTCTCTTATCACCCAAACATCGTAGGGACATTTGGATTAGCAGTTCATTTAGTCATAGTTTAACATCAAAATGATGCACACAAAAAAATCGTGCAATGGAGCCTCCGGTCAATGGATTCCAACGCCAACTTTTTAGTTTTGGGTGATGATGAACAATAGTTACTTATTTTGGTAATTAGCGTACACCAAGTTGAACGTGCTGGTCATAACTATGAAAAATTACAATCATTCTACAATGTAATCACTACTCAGTCAAACTTAGCTGTGACTTATCTATCAGAATATCTCAAAATTTGACAATACTACGGAAACAAAGTGCCCCAATCCTTGGTTCGTCCCTCAATGACCACTCGGTGGTTTGTTCTCACATTATTTCTTCAGATGCCTTTTTGGTGCTACGCTCAGTTGTTAATTTTCACTAAAAAATCACTGTGGCTTGTGCATGTCTTGCAGCTTCCTCTGTCTGGCTTGAAGGATCTGTAGCATCTAGCATGGCATGCTTGTTTGTTCTTCCCCAATATCTCACTCCAACTGCATATTATTTTAGACACCTATGGCAACTCTCAACTATGACAAGAAAAAGGGAAACTACAAATGGCTCAGTAGCAATGCCCAGAACAGACTGCATATCATGACTTTGCCCAACACCATGTTCATCCAATTTTGCACTGTTGTCATGCATGTGTTGGTGTACGTTCACATATAGTTTATGATATTGTTTTGGAGGTAGTATAATGTGTGTGTTTTTGCACTTTTCCTATATTCGGTCTCTTTTCTCATCATCTTAACATATAAGTAAATCACACGTGTATATTATGAATCTTGGACAAAACTTAATGTCTTCTTCCCTATATATTGAAAGAATTGTATGTACCTGCATGTTCATGCAATTTTGGCAATTTAATTGTACTAGCAAGTTCATCGATTTTTGCATTATTGTCATGCACTTTTGAGGAATAGTTGCCATGTACTTTTAGTATTCACATATAGCCTTCATGCATGCTATCTTGCCAACAACGGAACGTGGCTAGGCTAGCCAATGGCGGCAGCGACCTGGAAGACAAACGATCTGCCTGCTGAAGCGTTGGTGGAATTTGGTGATGCCCTAGATGCACTTTTTTTTTCTAGGTTAGATGAACTTGTGTAAAACATACACTCTCATCCAGTTGTGTGGTACTCAACCAAACCACAATCTTGTATCACTCAAATTTCACAGGGTATTCATGGGAGACTTCGTATCGATGAGTATGGAGGCTCAACATTTAACAGAATCTGGATACTCTATTTTGGCTTACATATTGTATACTTCCCCAAAATAATGTTTTCATCACATACATCACCGCAATCAACTCTTAGCAAATGAATGTAGTAGTCTTTGCATGTAGCATTCAGTACAAGTCACAAGATAATCTCAAGTTCATCAAAATTGCAAGCTGCATTCATCAGATCAATTATCCCATTTCAGACACGGTTAAGAACAAAATGACTAGATAGTAAACCTATATCCTCCCCGATTAAATCCATTGCAACATGCTACTATTTTACAAGCAAAGCAGGGAAGTAATCCATTCCAATTGCATTGAATTAGCTAGAAACCCATAATGTGACGTGTGTACTTTTTTCGTTGCTTTCTTGTTACCCCTTCGTGGAGCTCGATAACTCGTGCATCGCCAGAGGTGCCTCCTCTTCTTGCTTGCAACATCCTGCTCGCCATGACCGTTACCAATTACCTCGTCACATCCTCATGCACCTTCCCCCGTAGAAGTCACTAGATTCGATACGATTTCAAAATGCAGGTAAAAATAAAGTGTGCTTTTAAAACAGTACCACCTTCAATGTGCCATGCACTTCGCACAAAACTAATAACAAAAATTCACAATCATGCTAGAAGGTAAGTACTGTTCACCAGACGGTCAAGCAAACACAAAATTACATGCAGAACATGTTTAAATCTATCATCAGTTGCTACGTTCTGTAAGTGATTTATTAATTTCTACCCCATCTCGTTCATATTGCCTGCACTATATATATGTCCTAACTATATTGTTGTGTCCGCTATTATACATGCAGAATGAAGATTAAGGAATGCAGAGTAAGGAACATCCATGATGTTGGGTTCATTGACCCACACATCGTTAATGGACATGTGTTGGAGCGTCACCCCGCCGACGTGGAGGCAGACCTGTGGCACTTTCTTACAAAGCAGGAACTCAAAAGTGATATTCTATTTCCTTACCATTTTGAGTGAGTGTTTCTGTCTTGAGCACATTCTCTTTTGTTTACTCCATGCATGGTATGTGGCCGGCTAATCGATGAGTTATGCATGACGTACTGTGCATGTATCGTGTCCGCAGGTTCCACTGGATTCTGCTAGTAATTAAAGTTAACACCTCAGAATGTCTCGTCCACGACTCTGTGAATATGGATCCAAAGCTTTGGGGCGGAATGAGAAGAATGCTGCAGAAGTAATTATTTTCATTCATTTGCGCTCTATATCGATCGGCCTATTTCGTTCATTTCCTAATATCAAGTAACTAATTAATAACTCTCTTGTTCATTTAATTTTCTTTGCCTCGTAGGGTTTGGAGACGGTTCGTAGATACAAAGGTCGGTGAATTCAAAAAAGAGCTAGAATTCAAAATGTTAAAGGCTAAGAATGCTGGGGATATTCAGCCACCGGAGACCAATCTATGTGGATACTATGTCTGTGAGATGATCCGGAGATACACCTCTGAGCGGGTTCCGAGTGATACCAATGCTCAGAGGAATAACCTCCGGTGGATGCTTAGTCCAGAAGCTCGCTTCCGACCACTTCAAGAGGAACTAGCTGGATGGTTCAGCAGGGAAGTCCTCCATCCTAAAGGAGAACACTATTACGAGGACGTAGAACTTTATATGCATTAAATCATGTATGGAAATTTGTTCAAAATTGTATATGGTCATCCGATGATATTGAATATATATTGTATATTCCTCTTGAATTCTTTTTGGTTCTAATTTCAAATTTATTTGAAATTGTACATTCATATGCATGTATGTAGTACCGTAGAATATATGAAACTCCTTCAAAATTAAAATAAAGCACAAAAGAAATAAAACAATACAAATTAAACAGAAAACAGGTTTAGGGGGGGGGGGGCTAAAACCCTAAACCTGTGGCGGCCTTTAGTCGCGGTTGGCCAGAAGAACCGCGACTAAAGGTCCTCCGCCCCGACGGCCGCCTGGCGCCCACGTGGACGGGCCTTTAGTCGCGGTTCTTAAGGAGCCGCGACTAAAGGTGGGGGGCTTTAGTCGCGCTTATTTGGTCGCGGTTGCGCAACCGCGACTAATGGCAGTTGCGAACCGCGACCAAAGGCCTTTTTTCCACCAGTGCTGGGTTGGGCTTTAACATCTCAAGTTTGCACACGTGCAAGGACATATAAGTCTCGCCTTCCATCTAGAGGTCCTTCAAAAGGTGGCGGACTGCTTAAACATTGTTGATCCTCCTGTTCCACATGGAGATCCTTCCACATTGCCATATACTCTGTATATCTAGCATTGGAGTGATTGTTTGCTTTGCCCCAATATCTCGCGTCGATTGCATATTTATTTTTGACACCTACAACAACTATTATGATTAAAAAAGAGTACTAAGCAGAGGAGTCATGCATACATCTGTCTACCGAGCAAACCATGCATGTCTCTGCCTAGCGGCCTCGCCAATTTATGTGGGAAGAAATGCATGTGTTTGTGTTTTACTAGCTGGTTCATATCCAGTTGTTCATTGTTGTCATGCATGCGTTGTGCTACATTCACATCTAGTATGTTTACGAAGGACCAACACTACTAGAAAAAGGGCTATAGATGAAATTGACACTAATGGCGCACCAGACATGTGGTGCGTCATTACTATATACTAATGGCGCACCATGTGTTGGTGCGTCATTAATGTTCAAATACTAAAGACGCACCACATCCACGATGCGCCATTAGTAACAAGATTTTTTTATATTTTTTTTTCAAAACTAGTAATGACGCACCAGAGGATACTGGGCCATTACTAGTTAACTAGTAATGGCGCACCACATCCACGGTGCGCCATTAGTAAATTTTTTAATATTTTTTGAAAACTAGTAATGGTGCACCGTGAGAGTGGTGCGCCATTACTAGTTCAAACTAGTAATGGCGCACGCCATTACTAACTTGGCCCAAAAATTCCCTCGCATGCACCCCCCTCGACTGCCTTTTCAGTTTAAAAAAATAAAAGAAAATGATGAAAATGTCAAAAAAATAAAAGAAAAATAGTTTTTCATGTGATATGTGGTCTAGTTGTTGGGAAAATTTACAAATATGAATTTCAACTTTATTTGCAAAATCTCTTTGGAATTTGTAAAATGGGCATAACTTTTGCATACGAACTCGGATTAAAAAATTTTCTATATGAAAAACCATCTACTCAAAAAGTTACATCCGAATTTAACTGGGGAACCCGTTAAACATTTTCAAAATCCTCAAAAACCTAACAGAAAAAAGTTACGGGGCTTTTAAGATCTGAAGGCAAAAAAAATCAAACTTACTAGTGGCGCACCGTATGCTAGGTGCGCCACTAGTAACAGAAAAAAAAATAGTTTCAATTTTTTTTGGGATTTTTTTTTCAAAATATGATACGTAATATGAACGGAAGTTTGAAATATTTTTTTCAAAATATCATCACACTCATGAACATGAACAAAGTCCTAAACATCAACAAGGTTTAATAGGATTGATATGCTAGATATATCAACAAGTGCCTGTGAAGTGAGCTGATGCTGGGGTTGAATAGAACTCTGAAGTTAAGTATGCTTGGGTTAGAGTAGTGGGAGGATGGATGACCTTTTGGGAAATTTGACCACGGAGTATGATTTGACCTGAGATTAAGCATATTGACCCGAGATTAAGAAAAAAATAAAAAAATTAATTTAAAAAAAAAACTTGAAAAAAATTTATTACTAATGACGCACTTCAAGTGCGCCATTAGTAACTGGTATACTAATGGCGCACCAGTGATGCGCCATTAATAAAAAAATACTAGTGCTGTGGTACTAGTGGCGCACCAGTAGTACGCCATTAGTAGGCAAAACTGGTGCGCCACTAGTAGACCTTTTTCTAGTAGTGCAAGTATGGCTGATCCATTGAGCATTGACCCATATGGACATACTCCAATAGAATTTGGCTACATTGTTGAGCTTCCCACTAGTCTACATGTTCTAAATAATCTTAGCATCACATCAAATCCAATCTAGTAGTGAACGTAGTACATTTAGCAGTTCATTCAGTAAAAAGTTAGCCATTCAGAGAGAGTAGGTAATTTGTATGCCGCTTTCAACCAAAAGTCCAAAACCATATATGTTTAGAGGGAATCACCACTATCCTACAATGCTGATCAATAATCAGTCAAACACACAAAATGCATATCTATACTACTCCCTTCGTCCCATATTAAGTGTTGCTCAAACAGATGTATCTAATGGGACAGAGGGAGTACTATATATAGTGTAGCAATTTGAAAGTTTAAATCCAAGCAATATAATGAAATTTCAACTGTTGATTGGACCCATCTGACGGCCCGGAATGCTTGGAAAAAAAAGTAACCCCAGATCTCCCGGTGATTGTTTTGCGCTAACAGGGGTCCTTAGCATGTAGCAGGGGCATGCTTGTTTGTTCTTCCCCAATATCCCTACTTCAGTTGCATATTAGTTTTGGCACCTGTGGCAACTATCAACCATGATAAGAAAAAAAAAACAGGAAACTGCAGATGGCTTGGGTCATGCCTGACTCTGCCCATCCGCTCACCAATTTATATGGAAAAAAGATACCTTTGCACTGTACCTACTAGATCATCCAACCTGCTGATTGAATTTGGCAACATTATTGACAGTCATATTTTCCTCAGCGTAATGATCTTAACCTCTGATAAAACCCAATTTAGCAGTGAACCAAGAAATCTAGCATTGAAGAAACCACATAGGCATATAATTCCATACCATCAAAACAAATCAGAAAAATAAAATTGATTTCCATGCTGCAATACAAGTAAGCAACCGTTCCCAATTACTATCAGTTTGCAATTGCATCAAAGATCAAACGTGTGTAAAATAGTTCAAGGTCACTAGGCCTGCATACTAGCGCCGTCGCCATGGTGCTCCATGACAAGACGCACGGCTAACAAAAGCCCAAAATTGTAATCTCCTATCACCCAGATGTTGTAATCTCCTATCACCCAGATGTCATACGGCAGTCCAATTAGCAGTGCATTGGGTCACAATTTGACAACAAAATGATGAGAAAAATAAAGATGTCGGTTTCCACCACTTTTTTTTTTGCTAATGTTGAACGTGAATCACCACCATATTACAATGTTGATGATCAATATCAACCAAACACACAAAATGCATATAGTAAGTTGGGCTGTGACAAAAACTATTTCAAATTTGGACAAATACTACAATAATCGTCTCTCTTAGTGTTTGTTTCTCGCTAACAAACTTGCACAAGCATTTTGTGCTTGGAGCCAAATAGAATGACCCAAACATTCTATGAAACTAGTTCAGTATTGTTAAGTTCTCCTAAAACTACATCATGACTCTGCCCATCCACTCACCAATTTATATGGAAAAAAATATGCGCGTGCACTGTACCTACAAGTTCATCCAACTTTGCAGTGGTGTCACGCATGTGACCATGTACACTCACATCAGGTTTATGATAATGTGTAGGAGCAAGCATAATGTGTGCGTTCCTACATTTCCCCACTCTTTTAGAATACGAGGACGAAATAACCAAGCAAAAATTGCATGGAAGGGTTGCGTACTACTACTGCTGCTGATTGAATCAGCATTGTTGAGAGTCATACATGACATTGCTGCTAATCCAGATATTCTATCAGGACTTTGTACAGCATATATTTCCTTAGCAGAATAATCTTAACCTCGATAAACTCCAATTTAGCAGTGAACCAAGAAATCTAGCATTGAAGAAACCATATAGGCATATAATTCCATACCATCAAAACAAATCGGACAAATAAAATTGAGTGAGTTCCATGCTGCAATACAAGTAAGCAACCGTTCCCAATTACTATCAGTTTGCAATTGCATCAAAGATCAAACGTGTGTAAAATAGTTTCAGGTCACTAGGCCTGCATACTGGCGCCGTCGCCGTGGCGCTCCATGACCCGGCGCATGGCCAGCGCCGCTGCCTCACTTGCCCGCAGCGTGCCACTGGCCATGAGCGCCGCAAACTCCCTCATCACCTCCTCCTGCACCTTCCCCCTCGCGCTGCCGAGAGGGTCGGCCACAGTGGGCGCTGCTGCAGCGGCGGCTTTCTCCGGAGTCTGCTTCTCGACCTTCTTCTCTTCTTCTTTCTTGGAAGAAGAGCCAACGGGCGCCGCACTAGCAGCAGCAGCAGTTGTAGAACTCGTAGGGGCAGCAGGTGTCTTGCTGGCCGCCGCCGGCTGCGGCACAGAGACCGAGGCCGGAGTGGGCACGAACTGCGTGGTCTGGGGCGCGGCGTTGTTCCTGAGCGTGGCCTCGAGGTTCTGGATCATGGGCATGATCATGGCGCCCATGGGGCTGGACATGACCTCGTTGGGCAGGTTGAGGATGTAGTCGGGGATCCCGGCGCCGACGAGGAACTGCGCGACCTCGTTGCTGAAGTTGTTGCAGTTGTGGGTGAGCAGGCTGTAGGTGGCGGCGGTGTAGCGCGGCGCGATGTCGCGGAGGTAGTCCTCGAAGACCTCGCGGGGCAGGTGGGTGACGCCCAGGTCGACGACCCGCACGGGGCGGCCGTACTGCGTGGCCCCCGCCGGCGCCGCCTGGATCCCGCCCCCGAAGAAGTACTCGTTGCCGTACACCACCACGCCCGTGTGCCTGCCGGGATCGATCGGTGCGCCGACCGGGTCAAAATCGCGTCTTTTTCGGATCAATCGAATTGAGAGGGGAAATCTCAGAGGGGGCAAGGTGGACTCACCAGATGGCCTCGATGGGCTTGCCGAGGAAGGAGGTGGAGAGCTGGCGCGCGAGGCCGTTGCTGAGGTCGTACACGTTGAGCGCCACCTTGTGCCCCTCCTGCCGTCGGCGACAATCAGGCGAGCATCGTCAGATCCCGGACAAATTCGATCGATTGCGAGCGGCGCCGTACCGAACAACAACACCAACAACGAATTGGGAGTGAAGGGGAAGGGACGAGCGTTTACCTCCGCCATTATCGCTTAGGAAATCGTCGAGTCGAAGAGATTCGAGTCGAATCTGGAGGAAGACGACGACGCCGCCGGAAAGGAACGGGAACAGGAACGCACGCGCGGATCTGGGAGGAGCGGCGAAACAGAGAGCACAGGGAGAGACAGAGACCCGCCGGGGGACGCGCGCGCGTATATAAAAACGGAGAGGATTAGTTTAAGTCGGATTAAGAAAATAATAATACTGGTGGCGGAAGCTTCTCGAGCCGAGTGGGGAGAGGTTTGTGGTAGCGGATCCGGGTTTCCTGGGCCGTCGGATGGGGAACCGGGCGACGTGGCCGACGGCGGGGAGGGTTTCGTGGAAGGTTCGGAGGCGTGTCGGGATGGGACGGGGATGTTCTGGAAGGCTTGGGGAAGGAGGGTTGTGGTCGTGGTCGTTGTTGGTTGCTGCGTGTGGCAAGTGAGCCGGTTGGTTGCGTGCGCTCGGGTTCGGGTTCGGGAACGGATCCTCTAACATGAAGAGATATCACGAGTCTATAGTATAATCTCAGTGTAAAATGAAGAAAGAATATCACAGACATTGTAGCAAAGACACTGTGCGCAATTACTGTTTATAGAAAATAAATTCCGAAATTAATTTTATTGCATCATAATTTTGTTTGTATGTAATTTTTATAATTGCATACAGTAGATTTGTAATTTGCAAATTAATTCAAGTTATTTTAGGCTTAATCATATGGATGTGAAGAAGGGATGTCAGGGTACTGTAGCTTCCCTGACATCTCTTCGTGATGTTAGAGGATCTCGTTCCCTCGGGTCCGATGACTCACTCGTGCGCTGGTTGGTTGGGGGCTATTTTTTAAATAATACATTTTTTATTAATTTGCACAAATATTACGGCCAAAAAATAATTTCAAAAATAATACACCGTCGGCCCGCAGCAGGCCGAGTCGACCTAGTCGGCCCACAGCAGGCCGACTCAGATCCTATCGGCTTGCAGCTGGCCGATTGGCCTATCGACCACCAGTTCAGGTCCAGTCGGCCAGTAGTGGGCCGACAGGGACTAACTGGCCTGCTGTGGGCCGACATGGACTAATTGGCCTGCTGTGGGCCGACAGGTGCATGCCACCATATTGTCCACCTAATTGTCCTGAACGATCCCCGGATTTTTTTTATAAACTATGATGTATTTCGCGCAACCCTTTCCTCGCAATATTTTTCCACCATATGTTCGCGCCAACTCTTTCCCGCCACCCGTTTCCCGCCAATTGTTTCCCGCCATACCGCAGTCGTTCTTTCCCGCCATTTTCTCATCCCTACCTATAAAACCCCCTTCAGACAAAGGAGGATAAGCATTCTAGTGTAGTGTAGTTGAGATGTCCCATTATCCTTTCGATCGTAGTTTTCAACCTGAGATGAGCAGGACTCTTCTGAGGCTAGCTACCGATTTTAGGATGGACAATAGGATAGTTTCATGGGACGAACTCACCGGTAGTGACACCATAATGAATGAGTTGGCTCACGAATTACGTTTGTCTGGGTGGCCTGAAAGGACCTATGAGGAGGTACGTATAGAACTTTTTAGGTTGCATGCAAGGTGGAAGAAGGTAGTGGAGCCGGAGAGTGAAACTTTCAGAAGGACCGCAGAAAAGCATACATTTTAATGGACTGAGGAGAGCGAGGACGAAGATGATATCTTCATGCCGCCGCTTCCGGGTTCTGCATCGTCAAAGAGCAAGAGTTTTGCATCGTCCAAGGGCAAGAGTACTGCATCCTCGAAGGACAAGAGTTCTGCATCGTCCAAGGGTAAGAGTTCTGCATCCTCGAAGGGCAAGAGTTCTGCATCGACGGAGGATGACGATGATGACTTCATGTAGTTTTTATGATGTATGTTGTAAGTTTAGTCGTACATACCGTTAATTTAGATGTAGTTCTATCTAGTTGTTTATACTGTCTTGTTGTACGAGTATTATGTTCTATCTAAATATGATGTTGTAGTTCGGATAACAGAGTACTAAAATAGAGTAGGCATATGTCTCATACATAAGTACATAGTCATTTGTCTCCTACATAGTATAGACATAAGTCTCATACATAAGTAGATGGTCATGTCTCTACTGATAGATGAAAGCGTCAGTGACGACGTCTGGCCTGGCGGGGAGGCGGATCTGGAAGCGGCGACCATCCCAACCTGTTAGGTGGCCTAATGTTACGAGGAGGAATTTCAGACTCTCCCTGGTGATGCTGTGTATCCTGTGTGGGGCCTGGTGGAGGAGTCGAATACATGTTCATCCACTGGGTGTGCTGCGACATCTGAGCATGTATGTTCTCCTCGGGATGTTGATCACTCCCCCACGTATCATGTGATGCTGACATAGACGCATGATATCCGTAGGCTCCTGCAAGATGGAACGTTTAGTCATGAAGAATGAGGTCGCCTCAATTAATATTGAAAACAATAAAAATGAAGACACTTACCTGCTGGTTGTGACGGCTGCTCTGGCTCAAACACGAAGCTCGACGAGGGACTGTGCTGCTGTGGCTGTGGAGAAAACACGAAGCTCGACAAGGGACCATGATGTTGTGGCTGTGGAGAAAACACGAAGCCCGACGTGGGACCATAGTGCTGTGGTTGCTGCCACGTTGAACTGCTAGGTTGGTCAGGACGGGGTGGCCTGGTTGTCGGCTGATGTGCTAGACGTGGACGTGGTTGATGTCGGTGCATGGAGTGACGCGACTGCTGCTGCTGGTGCTGAACAACGTCGGTTCTCCGGGTGCACGTGATAGCCTCGTACATAGTCCGTATCTTGTTCTGAATTCATTCCAAGAAGGGCTGTAGCACTGGACGGTGTTGAAGAAGAGGTCCAGATGACAGTGATCGTCCAAAGGTGGTCACGTCCTCGTAGAGTTCGTGTATTAAGGTAGCCTGCAAATTTCCATGACGATTAATAATGTATGTCTTTTGCACGTCAAAGTATGTGACAACATTACTTAAAGAAAATATATCTTGCCGCGTACTGCCTAGAGCCCGAAGTGTCATAGCTCGGGTACATATCCGACGGAGTAGGATCCGGTATCTCCTCTGGGTGGGAGTGCTCAACCATGCGTAACCGTGTTCCGGTCATGTAGCGCCGCAGATAGAGATTGAATTCATTGAGATCAAAATTGTGATTCTCGTGCCATAGATGTGTGTTTGATGTCTCCTATTCTATAACATACGGCTCTAGTCTAACTAACCAGTCAGCAGTTGTCCTGGTCATGCCCTTCTTTGTCATCCTAAAATTGTGGTGTGTGTTCAACAATTACCTAAAGCTTCAAATGGAGTACTATGAAAGATAATGCAACATTGAAAAACTAGTTAATACCTATGGATGTATGCTGGCACCGGGTTCTCTATAGGGGGAGGCAGCTCCAACTGCAGAAGACCAAATTGCCTCATAACCCTCTGTTGTGCCATCTCCTCGACGAAGACATCGAAGATGATCTTTGATTTTGTCATCCAATAATCTCGGTCCCTTGTGCATAGCACAGACAGACCACCAGGGTATCTCGCTTGTATGGCTGCTTCCGTGTAGGGCTGCCAGATGACCCCGGTGTACGCATCGAACTTCTCGTTCAACGCTGTGTATGCCTTCCTGGTCTGATCAGTAGCAAAGCGTCGCTGCAGAAAACAAAAGTTAGTAGCCGCTAGCATCGAACTATCTCTTGTGCAGAAAAAAGTTGCATTAAACTATAACACGGTGCATACCTCGCGACGTGTCCAACACAGACCAAAAGTAGGCATGTCGATGCCGTCAGCATCAAATATGGCGTCTATAGGCTCACGAACACGTACATCTGGCGCCCTATAGAGAACCTCTCCCACGACCATAGCTGTAGGAATAGAGGGCATCCAAGAAGGGCTGGCTTTCTCGATGTAAGCTGGCAACCGTTGCACATATCTCGGTATGTAGCCGCTAAGACCGCAGAACCCCAACTCCTCTGTCTGATCTGATCCGCCATCTGAGCGCTCGCTATCTCGAGTGCCATAGGGATGTAGAGCGCGCTAATAGTGGTGACATGGTTTTCTATGAACATCACCTTGCCGAAAAGCCACATCAAGTAGGCCTCCAGGCTTCGAGTGATCTGTTCCGCGGTCAACGGCGCCCAGAAGTTTTGGATCTGCATTAAGCAAAGAGAAAGTTTTAGTTAGCCGTAGTTATTTTCTCTAAAACCATATGCACGATAACTTGAAGATAAGAGGTTGGGGAAATTACTCGGAAATTGAGCAACCACTCATACTTAGGTCTGTGATGCTCCCATACCGGATCCGGAGCATCCGGAAAAAACACCATGAAAACGTTGTGTAAGGGCTCGCTCCCAACCAGCCGGTGCGTCAAACGGTCCTATGGCATGACCTGCCAACGGTAGTCCGAGCAAAAGTGACACATCCTCCAGAGTAGGAGCCATCTCTCCCCATCGGAAGTGAAACGTGTGGGTCTCTGGCCTCCAACCGTCCACTAAGCAGCTCAGAAAGGACCCGTCGATGGAGATGCGTTTCTCACCCGGGATAGACTCAATCAGATTCGCGAAAGGTAAAAGGCCGGCCCATTTCAACCTTCATCAGAGAACATTTCAGTTAGTGTCTCCCATAATATGCATGTTAGTGTGCAAATTAATAAAACACGTATCGCTGAAGCCATCCTGGGTGTATCATCCAGTTTTCCTTAGGAGTGCGAGTGACCAGAGGCTCAAGCTTGCGCTCATACCATATCGCACCACGATGACCCCTATCAATGTCCCCATTCAGCAACCACATTCCTGACATTCCTGCACATAAAAAAATCAGAACATAGTGCCACACTTAATAAAAATTCAGAACATAGCGCAACACTAAATACAAATTCTGAACATAGTGTCACACTTACAAAAATTCAGAACATGGTGCCACACTTAATACAAATTCAGAACATAGTGCCACACTTAATAAAAATTCAGAACATAGTGCCACACTTAATACAAATTCAGAACATAGTGCCACACTTAATACAAATTCAGAACATAGTGCCACACTTAATACAAATTCAGAACATACTACTGCTAGCTTAGCTTCTTCCTCTCGCCCTTACTCCTCTACTGCCTCTACCTCCTCTTCTTCCCCGGTTGCCTCGTCCACGCCCAGTGACGAAAGTGGGACAATTAGTGTCCCTATGGCCAAATTCATTGCATAGAATGCATTGCCTAGTCGGACCTCCTGCTTCAGATTCATCCATATCATTTCGGATGTGCTGACCCTGCTGTCTGCCTACACTTGTATGCATGTGCTCTGGGTTTGGAATGTAACACCTTTCAGCGGGGTTGACGCTATTGAAATTACCCATTGATCGAAAACCCATCAGCTCACCTGTCCAGGTATTGAGGACAGACTCTTTCAGAAAAATGGAGACACAAACGATATTGCGTCCATTCCAAGCTACCCGCAAGCAGCAAGTACATGTGAGCAAGGTAGGTGAAGCAATTTTGGTTTGTTGCATGTGCATTCACACGTTGGCCAGGCTTCATTACCAATTTTCACCTCATGCGTCCTCAACTCATTTGCACATCCGAATTTGTTGTTGGCTAAGCGGACCTCAAACCTTCTTTCTTGATTACCGATGGCGACTACAGTGTGTGATCTAGCTTTTTGCATCTTGTTGTCCATGTACTTCGTGACTCTTTCACAGTACCGTGTATTCGGGTTGTTGAAGATATGTTGCTCTGCTTTTTGACGTCTATCTCTGAAATACTTGACGGTGCCATAGAAAATACCCTCAACGATGGCTGTAAGTGGCAATGCCCGGTTTCCTCTGAGGACAAAGTTGTATGTTTCTGCGAGGTTCGTTGTCATGACACCGTACCTTGCTCCATGTGTGTCATGTAGCAAAGACCACCTCTCTAGAGGCTCATGCTCTATCCACTGCTCGAAGGTTTTAATCGACCTCCCAAGCCTTCTCCTAGTACCAGGTGGGTCAAAGCCTGGCAGGTCACATAGCCCAACAGGCTCCTCCTCCACGGCCGTTGTTCCTGTTGCCAACTGTGCAGCTACTGCTTCAACATGTGCCCTCACCGCTGCATCTCTCGCAACTTTCCTGTCCCTCACGTGTCTCTGCGTGCACACATTAAGTTTGTCGCGTATCAAATTGTACTTCCATAACTGGTTCTGCTTGCAGAGTTTTTTGAACAGATTCATCAGGTTCTTATTTCTAAACCGCGAGAAGAAATTAGCCCCCAGATGGCGCATGCACCAACGGCTCTGCAAGTCCTGCCATGGAACTTGTTCCTCAAGGCCTGGGTTTATGAGTGTCCTTATCGCACTGAGTATACCTGCATGCCTGTCATGAAGGATGCACACATTGCGCTTCTCCTTCACAACTGATATTTTCAACTGCCTGAAGAACCATGTCCAACTTTCAATGTTCTCACTCTCCACAAAAGCAAATGCGAGTGGGACGACTTGATTTTGGCCGTCTTGACCTATGGCTGTCAGGATTTGACCCTTGTACTTGCCTATGAGAAAAGTACCGTCAACACATATCACCGGTCGGCAATGCCTGAAAGTTTCGATGCATACACCAAAAGAGAAGAAGAGACGATGCAACACCCTCACAGTTGGGAACTCTGGCATGAACATGTCTTGGATATCAATATAGGTGCCTGGATTCCGCTGCTGCAGGGTGTGGAGGAGCTGGACAACAGAGTCATATGCATCAAAATAAGAACCAAATCTCCTCTCAAGCGCCGCATGCTTAGCCCTCCAAGCCTTGCCATAAGAAATTCTGTGCTTGAACCTGGCGAAGACTTTTGTCTAGACTGCCTTCACTTCTATAGCTTTGCCCTGCACTATCTCATCGTAAAACAACCGAGCAATAAGCGTCGATGAAAGGTTGGCATGATCCTGAGGGATGCAGGGAATAAGACAAATGTGATTAACTAAGTCACTTATCACCCGACTTGTGCCATACTTAGGGAGAAAGCCGTACACCCTGGCGGGACAATCTGCGTTCTTGCATACCATTGTCAGGAATTTCTGACTGGACACCTGAGCTGTGAAAACCCTTTGCGTGGACATTGCCCAGTTAATTATTGCATCTTTCAGGGCTTGCTTGTTCGGATACATAGCACCCGTCGCAATATTGTTCTGGTGGTATTGCCAGGCTGAATCATGTCCATCATTCATGGTCATTGCAGATGAGAAGTCATGATTCCACGATGCAGGATTCAGGACCTCCTCTGCATTTTCTTCTTCATCTGACTCGTCGGAATCATCGGCATGACCCCTTTCAACATCGGTGTCTTCTTCTTCCATCTGGTCCTGCATGTGCCCATCTACCTCGTCAGTGTCCACCTCGCCATTGTAATCACCATCGGCATTTCCTCCTTCTACCTGACTACTCTGCCCTAGTTCATAACCATAAGCATTTCCTCCTTCTACCTGGCTGCTCTGTCCTTGTTCGTAACCATCATCTCCAGCATTTGACATAGATAACTGCCTCCCTACACTGCTATGACCAGGATCGTAGCCACCCTCGCCTTCATGTGCAGTGACCTCCTTCACGACGGGAAGCACCAAAGGAACAGGATTGCATCCCCTTCGTTCACAACCTTGTAACCACCGCACCCACTCAGAGTCTCGCTCTATTGGCCTCAAATAAAAGTAAATTATTGAACTTGACCGTGTCCACAATGCATGAACACCGACGGTGTGTGTTTCAGTATCAAGACCTAAACTTGCCGCAATCCATTCTTTTAACTGACTGATAGACCATGTTTGAGGTGCGCTCATTGGCACATCTATGTGAGTAAATTCACTCAGATCTGCTTCCATCTCAGTTGTTTGGACAGTACCAGGACCATAGAAAAATCTGAAGTTCACTACATCGGACATCGCGGCTCACCTTTTTTTTTAAACAACGAAATGCAGGTATTAAGCAACAACTTAATATACCCCCACTAACAAATATTAGACATATCTATATATTAGCTAGCTATATATTACAAAATATTAACGGAGCAACTAATACTACCGGAGCAACTACAAATTTTTACACAACTAATTAGTTAACATCTAAATATATTTACGTATACTACCGGAGCAACTACAAATTTTTACACAACTAATTAGTTAACATCTAAATATATTTACGTATACTACCGGAGCAACTAACAATAATCACACACCTAATTTATTTCACATCGAAACATATTAACAAATACTACCGGAGCACCTACGAAAAAAAAATGTTGGTTGAAATATACCCTTGAAGCATGTGTGCGAACGACGAATGGCGGCCTTCAATCACCGGAATTGGAGCGGGAAACTCCACCAAACTGCCGGAGCTTCACCTCCACCGCCTCCACCACACTGTCCCAGCTTCTCCACCACCACCTCCACCTCCACCGCCGCAACAAGCTCCACCAATGAGCTGGAAAAAAAACTCCACCCAAATGCTCACCACGACCGCCACGGGCTACCCCATCAGTAGATCAAGGTCTCTTTTGGTTGCCCTAACTGAGTAGAATCCATTCACGGTGCCAAATCCGCAAATAAATGGTTCATTTAGGTGTAGAAATTGGGGGCATTTTGGTGTACAGAGAGGAGAAGGAAAGAACAGAAGAAGAACGCTCGCGTGCGTGGGAGGAGGAAGAAGACGCAGGGAGCCTGCTGCCGCGTGAGGTGGGTCCACACCCTGTTGGCCCGCAGCTGGCCAATCTGCCCGCGATAAGCCGATAGGGGCTCGCCCCGTGACCGCCGCGCCGACAGCTCCCTCTCTCCCCCTCGCGACGTGGCCTGCCCAATCCGCGCGCGACACGTCGCAGGCTGGCCAGCTGTCGGCCTGCTACTGGCCGAGTGCACCCAGTCGGCCTGCTGTGGGCTGACTAGGCCCAGTCGGTCCGCAGCGGGCCGACGGTGTATTATTTCTGAAATTCTTTTTTTAAGCGTAATATTTGTGAAAATTAATTTAAAAATGTATTATTTAAAAAAAATTAGCTGGTTGGGGACGAGAACAAAGTTTTTTTCTATCAAATGGAAATGTTACATGATGTATGTTCGCGAGGAGACTGATGCTGGCGAACGCCCTTCCCAGCGTCTGATTTTTTTTCATCAAACTTGTGCACTCCATGACAATTATCTTGTCTCTTTAATGCCCCCATGGCGATTATTATGAAGAGGGCGACATTTTAATAACTAGATAGTACCCCACAGGCTGTTACGAAAAATGTAGTAAGGAAAAATGATATATATTAAACAAATGAAATATAAATTATTTTAATATACTTGTTAACCACGTCGTCGCTCATCTACATAAGTCCATTTCATTAGATTGAACAATGCATGTCTGTCAAGAAAAATACAAAAGATTTCCTGTAATAAAATATTTACATTAGCTAGTGCTTCAGTTTCCATCGACTAAATACTGTTGACCCCTCCATCCATCTGTAAATCCAAAATATGTCACGCATAGACCAAAAAGATATTCCATAATTCAAATAGGAATTGGAGTTTTTCTTTGGTGGTGGATTCTTCTAAGTTGCCCGCATCATAGCTAACATTTTTTTATCTTCATCTGGTGAGGATAACAAACAACCACCCGCATTGGTTTGGCATGTCGGGATAACCAATTCCAAACAACATGCACTTTAAGTCAAACAACTATGACAATGAGGAGGGATTAGTAAAATAAATCTTACCAATTGAACAAAGCCATGCTGAAGGTGTAGAAATAAAGCAATTCAATAGGAATCAAATAATAACAATCAATAATGATAATTATAGGAGGACATGTTCTTACTTCTATAGATCGGGAAATTGGCATTTGATAGCACAACCACCAAAGTTTCATCGTAAATAACAAATACAAAATCATACGGAAGAAATACACATATATAGGTTAGAAAAAAATAAGCAGTGTTCACTATTGATGTATATCCATTGGAGTTTTGACAACTTTCAAACAATTTGTATGTTGTTTCACAATACAACTTTTAGGTCCATGGAAGGCTAATGAGAATGGATGCAAAAAATACGTTGATATTCCTTCAACTGTTTTTTATCATCTTCCTTCAATTGTTCAGCCTATAGTTGTCAATATTCTTAGGTCCACATAAATGCTAAAGTAACTCATCTAACATATAAAGCCTCCTACACTACCCTCCATTCTAGCGCCCCCGCGTGCGCGATGCTCGTTCGGCCGCTGGATTCCTTCCCTGTAGCTCCCTTTTGGCTGCTGGCGTGTGGTGGGCCGTCGGTTTTTTTTCACGTCCATGGCTGTTTGAAGAGCGAATGACAAGTGGGGCTCGTTATGTGTGGGTCAAAAGAATGACGTGCCTTTCGTTCAATTCTGCGTAACAAAAGCAAGAAACCCTAGATGGACGAGGGGTAAAAGGAAAAAGTAAAGCAACCGCCTTATCTCCTCGCTCGCTCCCTCCTCTCTCCCACGCCGCCCCGTCCCTCTCCCTGCTCGTCCCCTCATCTCCTCTTTCCTCGACGCCGGATCCCCTGCTTGCCTCTCCGACCTAGGCCAGAGCCTCGCCGGCAGCTCCCCCAAGTCGGCGCCCGCTAGCTGCTGGTGTGGAGGCGAGCTTCTCCGACGGCGACGGCGACAAGCTTGTCCAGGTCGTCATGGCCGGCGACGACGAACGGGAGGGCGGAGGTGTTTCCATGGCCACCTTTGCCGAGAGCTCGCACATCTTCAACCCTCAGCCACGTATGTGCCTTCTTCTTTGCATTTCCTTGTTCTGATTCTTGGCAGTAATCCTAATTGATTTGATGTTTAGGTTAGTTTTGGGGTGGCTATTTTTTGGATCCGCTGCTGCCGTGCGCCGTGCGTCTCGATCAGGCGCAGGTCGCCGCCCTAGGAGAGCAGGGTGGCGTGGTCTTTGTGGTGGGCATGGAGCAAGGGAGGATGAGGCGATGTCATGAGGAAAGGAGCAGCAAGGTCGGAGTTCCAGGCGGTGCTGGCCATCGTCACATGTCCCCAGTCTAGGTTGCCCATCCGCGTCCGAGTCATCTTCCTCCCCAGTTTTTACTTCTTGATTTATTGTTTTTCTGAACATATGTGTGCAGATCTAAGAAAAAAGAGAAGGGGATGAATCTGGAGGAAGAGCTTGGTGAAGAACAAGGTGATCTCTCTCTCTCCATCTCTCTGAATTTAAGTCCACTTTCATCTTTTTCATTGCTACTATTTCTCGTGGGATATTCAGGAGTTGAGAACACATATTTTGTAGGTGTTCGTAATGGCAACAGTGGTAATCAACAATGAGAAAAAAGGACCGAGATTGGATTTGTACTAGGTATGTTCCTCGTCTCTCTCAGTCCTTGTTCCAATCCCCACCCTGATGTAACTGTTTCTTCACAACTGTTGGATGTGTCTTAGGAGATGAATGTCATGGATTGTTTAGATTCTTGTTGAGCTAACCACTACTTAAACTATTTGTCCCCTTGTTAAAGCTAATCATAGTAATAGTTGGTGATCGTCCGGCTGCTGTGTATAGTGGCAACCAAATTCATGATGATGAGCTGAATCAAACCCGTAGTAAAGTTAGTGTTAAATCACACATGTGTATAGTCAAGTTCAGTACACTCAGGCAGTTTTGTCAGGTTGTAGATTTAGTATGACAAGAAAATTACTTGAAAGAAATAGGTACAGCCACTATGATAAATATCAGTAGTATGCATTGTATATGTATGCTCAGTCATGTTCAACTCAGTATTTTTACCCTATGTGTTACAGCAGGTGATGCCTTAATTTAGTTCATGGCATTATGGCGGGACGCATGTGGTAATTGGTTACAATGGTGGCTCATGGAGTTAAAATTTTGTGTTCTGTACAGATTTGAGATGATAGAAATTCAAAATAGGTAAACCAATAAGCCATGTTTTTCTTTGGTGTTGCAGTTGTCATGTGTCACATAGTTATATATGTGTGTTCATAATTATAACTGCACTTTGTCTCTCTCTTTGCAAGTGTGATACATGCATGTTCATAATTATATTTTAGTCCTAATTTTCAGATCATGACCACATCTTGTGGAGTTTCAAAATCTAATATCTCTAATTTCCGCATCAAGCTAAGTGGTCCCATTGTTTAGCATTTAGGCACTTTCTATTTGTTGCTTCAATGTAATGTTTAAGGTTGTTGCTTTAACAATGTTTGATCTAGATTATCAGTAAAACACACTCACAATTAGGTGTTCTTCCTTGGTTAGCTGCCTGCATTTCTTATGTTTGATTGGTTCAAGCCAGTATGACTCTTTTTCTTTGCCTTTCACAGGGGTCCTTTGCTACTGTTGGTTGTGTCCTTGCTTCTTGGAGAGGAGGGAGGGCAGATGACTTTGATGCCAGAAATAGGGGAGGTAATGAAAATACTATGATCTATTATGCTACAGCTGCTTAGCCATTGGATCTGGACTCCTTGAGCAAATGTTTATTCGTTTACTCATTTCTGCTCTTCTTGGTGTATGTGAAGTGATACAATTGTATTCCATTGGTTTCAACTTACTTTTCCTGAACTAATTCTGTAATGAGTACACATTGGCCTCTCCAGAGGCCCTTCGTAATCATATTCAAGTTAAACCACTGGATAAATACTGACAAGATAACCTGATCCTAATGAGTTGGCTACAAATTCTAAATATTATTAGTTTGAGACAGAACCTAAGCAGCAAAAATTGTTTGCTTTGGCTGAAGATATACGGTTTTCTTTCTCAAAGGGTATGCATGATAGTTTGATAAGATTTGATTGCTTAGGTTTTGTTTCAATGCCATTCACTGGTCTGATGTTGTTTTTAGGATTTTGATAGTACCGAGTTTCCTTTCTTCAGGAACATAAGGTCAAGTATCTGTGTTGTTTGGTACCTTATAGAAGATGCATTACGCAATGGTCTCGGCAACTGCAGCGAGATTTCACAGTCATGATTTTTCCATATTGGTATGGATTCTAAAACCTTATAGGAAAATGCCATCTTTCACAAAATGAAACTATGGCTACAGAGCTGCTGAGGGATGCCCTGTAGTGGACTGGTTGAGACTGTCGAGCATCAGGTTGCAAATCTCCAGAGGTATTATATCCCTTCTTTCACTCTTGCGATCTATGTGTGACTGTTTCTGCAAGCTTAGATTCAGTGATTGGTTGTTGTCGCATTTGCATGGTGTCCGTCTGATTCAGAGGTTGCGATATAGTTTGTCAACCAATGGGATGATATAAACTTGACCTTCTCGTTATGGTGTTCATTTCCATGTGCAGAAATAGATTGTATCATGCTTTGTTATAGATTCTGTAGGTCTGGTCTGTACCAAGAAATACCTGCAGATTTTAATGTTGCTATGTGCATATAAGCTTCAGTCATTTGCTGGGCATTAAACTCAGTCACATATTACGTATACATGGACGGCAGTGATTTCCTTTTTCAGCATTTATCATTTTGACATTACGTCCTTCATAGCTTGATTAAATTTCTAGAGAAGCAATGTTTATTTCTACACTATGTTCTGCTTGCTTTATATTGAGAAAGAACCAATTGTTTGGGACATTTATTTCGACGCTTCCTATACTGCACTCTTGATTCTTTCTGTTCATGTCCTCGATATTTTATTCCCTATTGTTTCTTTCCGACAGGTACAAGGGGCTCATTGGTAGCCTGGCCTGCTTTTGGTATATCAATGAGGATATCCCTGACATAAATTCGTTTTGTGACAGGTAATTCCACACATCACTGTTTTGTGTGCCTGCTACTGTTTGCTTGGCTTGTTAATCGTCTTCATGCCTTCTGCGAAAATATTTCTTACTTTTGTAGTGGGTGATTGAGAAAGGAGCCCAAGCAGAAGGCAGAACACAGATGGAGCAGTTGACTTGTTCATGTTCATTTCCCTTTCCGCAATGAATAGAATCCAATTAATTAATTTGGGTGTATGCTGATTGAGATAGTTAATCAATTGGGTATGTAGACCATGGTGTTGGTAGGTAAGTCTAAACTCCTTTGCATTTGCCTTTTTTCTACCTGATGAATATTCAGACTACTGATGTTGCAGACGGAGGCTTACAGCATGGGGTGGCCACATCCAGCGAGGGTGGCGTTCTGTGGATTCGGCGCCCCCCATCCCAGCAGCGCGTGGGAGCCAGTGTCTTCGGAAAGAGCTGGGTCTCCTTGCCGGCGACCTCACCATCTTGCCAGCGACTTCACCTTCACCAGCCCATCTACAGGTATGGTAGCTCCTCCACCCCCTCTCTTCTTTGATAGTGATTACTTTGTTGTTGTTGCTGCAGAAATAACCAAAACATGTTTGAGATTTCAGTAAAAAGGTTTTATTTTACTAGCCAGTTCTAGAGAGAGAGAAAGAGAGAGAGAGAGAGAGATGTATGCAAAACCAAGAAAAAGAGGAGGACATGTACATTTTTCTTGATTCCTCACTGTAACTATTACATTTTCAGATATTTCATCCATTTCCGTGTGTGCATAATTGACCAGCCAACATGGTGACCTAACCCCAACTGAATTAACTTTACCCTCATATCAAACAAAAATGACTTCGATTGCAACTGAACTTATTCATGTAATTGTAATCACTAATTGTTAATTCTCATTAACCTCTAATTAAGTATTCAAAAGATCACATTACCATTGATACCATGTTTTGTGTTTTCTTCTTCTATTAAGAACTGCACAAGGAACACTCCACAACTGAACTTACTTAAGCAGGCTGATAGATGATATCTTGTCTGCGCAGTGGATTACCTAGAATACTGGACTTTCCATCAACTTATTCATGACTGCACTTACTCTTTGTCAGCCTATGTGCTCAAAATAATGAGAGGATGAATGGTTTAGTTGGACACTGACCTGCTTCTTCCTGGTGATATCCATTGTAATTTTTGTTGGCGATATAATGTGCTTGACAAGTTGCCGAGATAATTCATATGCCTCTCAGTCATGTTTCTTATATTTTGTATACTTTCGTTTACTAACTCAATCTAACTCACGCAGTATAACTTTATTGTAGTTTCTTGAGCTGAAGCATTGCGATGGTGAAACGTTAGCTATTGCTGATTCTAAACTTGGAAATGCTATAAAAGAGAAGCTGGTTAGTTAGGTTCCTTAGTTGCACTGTTCCTGTAGAATTACCAGTTCCGCTTACAGGTTTTATGTGCTTTTGCAGAAAATTGGCTGCGTTCACAACAGTGATGTGATGGAGCTAATGAGAGGGCTCAGAAATCAGCTTAGTGAGCTTATATCTTGGTTGGGCACACAGGATCTTGGTCCAAGGAGCTTGGGACTTTCCCACAGCTTGTCTAGATACAAGCTGAAATTCAGTCCTAAAAAGGTGAGTCAATACTGTGATTAGTTCACTTGGCTGAACCATGTTAGTACAAAGCTAAATATCCATAGAAAACATGCTTACAGTTAGTCCGAGATTAAGTGATTATTTGTGCCGCAGTCGCTACAACAAATCATCTAAAATAAGCTACTAGCTTTTTTTTATCCAAGCTTTCTTGCTTAGAATTAGATAATATACGCCTGCTTCATACAAATTATTCTTTCTGAGAGGGGCATGATCATCATGAAATCAACAAATTATATACGCATATGTGTTTTACTAAATATTATTCTCTCTGTATAGCTTCTTTATTTTTATTAGAGAAACAGTTGAGATAGTATACTCAGACTAATGCATTGCATGTCTTTTTGTGCTTAAACCAGAGGCAAAAGCACTTTAAAATATGTTCTGAGCTCTAAATCTACCATACATGTGAATAAGTTTGTTTACATCATTTGAATACTTATTTTTTTTCCTATTTCACGTAGCTGTTGAAGTATGGCCTTGAAAGGTAAGTTGGATGGCTGGAGATGCTTAAAAGATGTAACAAGAGAGAAGATAAGAGGGAGAGAGAGAAGGAGAAGAGGGAGTGCTCGATTCGATCTGCAGGAGAGAGAGAGAGAAGATAATAGGGGGAGAGAGAAGGAAGGAGAGGAGGGAGAACTCCGTTGCCGCCGCGTGCCGTACTTCTGGATCGAGCGCTGCCTGACCAAGGGATAAGAGTAGGAGGTAAAAACCCTAGCCACCATGCTCCTGTGTGGGCTGCATCCCCGCATCTCCTGTTTCATCATCTCACCATCGCTGCCTCTTCTCCTCTTCATTGCTCTGCTTCTTCCCCTGATTCCTCTTTTTCGTTTTTTCTCTTTGTGGCGCCGCCGAGGATAAGTGGAGCAGCTGCTGAAGCAAGCGCGGTGCTGGTGCGCTGCTGACGAAGCGGTGGTCAACGGTGCCGTCGACGTCGTCCTTGGCAGAAGGTAAGCCAAGATCAATCTCTCACAATATTCCTTTGTCGTCTGTGTTCTTATGAAACTTAGTGATTGGACTTTCTCTGTTATGTTTCACAAATTGCTACTTTTAGTTATCGCCATTGGCTTGCGGAATATGCTCCTGCTGGGTTGTTCTTGTTTATTTTCTCTATCCAATATCATTGCAGGTTGGTGTTTCCTCTCTTTCTCACTGTAGCTACCTATGCCTCTATTATTTTAGGATTTTGCAAGTTAAATACTCATGTGTGCTGAACTGAAAAGTTCTCTATGCAACATCTATTGCAGGTTGGTGTTTCCTACCTATGCCTCTATTATTCTAGGATTTTGAAAGTTAATTGCTCATGTGTGCTGAATTGAAAAGCTCAATGAAAGACACTTATTTCTATGCACAAATGCTTTTGTTGCTATAAGAATCTGTAGAGAAGAAATATATATGTCTCCTCCGTTCATTGCCCTTTTTTCGCTGGTAGTTCATTACCATTTTGGATTCATATGTGAAGTCTATTGTTGTTAATTATGGTTAACTAATTTATTAATTCATGGTTGTTTTAGTTGCTGACTATATGATTGGTAGCCTTGGACAGAAGAGGGCCAGCAACAAACAGAAGCAACCACTGTCCTGTCCAGAACATGTATATCTTCAGTTTTGGTTGCCTTTCATTTACTTGCCAACAAGCGAGACTTAGCTCACATATTTACTATTTGCTTTGTTATATACTTAATCTACTAGACAAAGTGTAAAATGGAAATTCATGCTCGACAATTTTGTATATTTATAAACCTAGATGCTACTCTAATTGGTTTTACTTCTTCCATATATTTTCTCCTCTCGGTGTGTATAAACAGTGCACAAAGTTAATTTCTTTTCCTTCTCGACCACATCTAATTTTAAAGAAAATAGAGAGGAATCTAAGAGATACACAACCAGAAGAACTTTGTTTCTTTGACTTTTCGGCCGTGTCTAACTTTTGGTAAAAGAGAGAGGAATTTGAGATAGATAGACAACCTGAAGAGCTTTGAACAGTTTTGAACGTTCAAGTATGCCGCCGGCCTCCTCGCTGCTGCTGTTGCGTGGCTGGCACCAGTGTGTGGCAGCTACTGAGATGGGCGCAGTTTACTCTGTGTTCGGTGATGGTGTTGAAAAGCACCTTGACCGAGCCAAGGAATTTAGTAGCATAGTGGGATGATTAACCAATTTTTTCTCTTTCCTATACGATCTTCTCATATGATAATTTTGGTGTCCTGGTAGGGAGGGATCGGCTTTGGTAGCATCCAATGCTGGCGGGCCACGGGGTTGTAGCAGAGGAAGCTGACATGGTGTTTGAAATTCATATGGTCATTGTGATCGACCAGATGCTGCGCCCAATGTCACCCAGAGCCTCCAGGGCTTGTTAGCATCATAAAGTAAGAATATGCTATACGATGGATACCATTTTCTGCCTTTCACAAATACACACAAGCTAATTAGCCCCTCTGTTTGTTTATGTCATCCTCTATCTATTGTTGCAAACTTTTACAATGATCTCCTTACCTATTCAACACAGACGAACCACTATGTCGGAAGCACAATAAGCGATACGAGTATATTCATCGCCCACGCAAAGTAAGCTCAATCCAAAAGTTCAAAGGCAAGAAAATCCATCTAAAGCCTGGAAAGTCCATTCTCCGTGGTAAGAACTACATTACTCTTCCCATTCCATCAGCTCTCGCAACAGCTACTGAAAAGTATAATTTTGTGCAATTTAACATAGGTGAGCCTTGCATGCACTACTTAGATGAGTTTAGTCGCCACGTTGTGTGGGGCAACACAGTTAGGCTCTACAACCATAATGTTCGTGCACTGTGAAAGATCATCCACAACACCACCACACCTAATAACTACTATGTGTGCCACATGACAGAAACATTTGCAACACAAGGCAAAAGAATGGTAATCCTTAGCAATTATTCTGTTCTGTTTCATATAATAGCATGGTATAAAATGATATAGTGAATAACCTTTACTACTGTTTTCAGTACTTTAATGTCCACTTTTCTATGGGTTCCCTTTTCCCACACATGGATGCTGACCACGGTGAACTTCCAATCACAACTGGAGACGAAACTACCACTGTCACG
Organism: Triticum aestivum; assembly: GCF_018294505.1. Classification (NCBI taxonomy): domain Eukaryota; kingdom Viridiplantae; phylum Streptophyta; class Magnoliopsida; order Poales; family Poaceae; genus Triticum; species Triticum aestivum. The sequence continues at coordinate 605,614,870 of NC_057809.1, forward strand.
GCCCGCTTTATCAAGGGAGTTGACAAAAGGGCCACCATCACTAAAGGCTGGAGCGACTTCTTTCGTCGGACACACATGAACGAAGGGCAAGCATATGCTTTCGGCTTCAAATGCACTTCCAAGGGATTGCGCCTGTTTGTCTACTCAATATAAGCAAGCTGCAGGAGCCCCTTGCTATATAACATAGTATTAGTATAAATGCCTACAAAGACATCTATGTTTATCCTCCTTTTCAATCTTATGTAATTCCCTGAGACAGTGTTGTGCATTTAGCTATCGATTATCTGCTACTTAGACTACTCTGTCACATGCTTTTGAAACAACCATGATAAAGGAAATATATGCTCCTTCAAGTGCATATCCAAAGGCCTCTGCATGATTGTCTATCCAATCTAAAAAGATCACAAGGGTCCTTTCCTGCATGACTTGGTGTATCATTTCCAATCTTATGTACTTACTGCATATAGTATATGAGCTATTCTTTTTGAACAACAATATGTTAATTCACACTCTTACACCAATTGGCTTACATTTGGCCTTTGCGCCATGGGCGCAACGGGTCATCTAGTGTCATTAACATATGGAGATGATTGGAAGACAACTGCAGAATATAGGAAAAAGTTACCTGCAAAAATCAAGTTATTTTGATTATTCAGAAATACATTCAGCACAGACCAGTATTTACAAATAGTAGATGCATTGAACAACAAAATATATTATGGGCATCATACCATCAAAAAAGATTTGCGTTTTTGTAAAGCAATTTCTTCAGAGGTTCTTCTTAGCGATGGACAATACTGCAATCTATGCAAAACTGATGCAATCCTACTAAAATAAGGGCGGAGCATCAGTTATCTCAAGTGAATCTTAGCATCGCCTATCTCAAAAGGATTCAGTAATATGATTGACGCAACCTGCTAGAGCCAATCAGATCAGTAGCAAATTTGCAATGAGTTTACTTTTTTTGCGCGGGATCTGCAGTGAGTTTACAATCTAAAACAAAGCAAAGTTTTAAGAAAACGCTAGTAAATAATCAATATGGGGAATCAACCTGCACGGAAGGATATGCACTCACGCAAAGATTTGATGATACAATACCCAAACATCAGGGCAGTATCTACTCTTATTCATTGCTTCAAGAGTTAACCACTTAGGTCTCCTGGGGCTTTCCAGCAGCGTGAGTTTGTGCATATGGCGCTAGGGGATAGGATCAATCTACGCACACATGTATCAAGTCTAGCCGGCGGTAGATGTCAAGGTAGGGCGAGTGAGGCATACCGTGTGGTCAAGATATTGATGACTGGCCATGGCGAACCAAGAACGGTGACGACGAGACAGTTGTCGAACTCAGTCAGATAGGAGAAGGAGAGCGGCGCCGTGCGCGGTGGCTGCATGACAGAGGCGGGCGTCTCCCATCGACGACCGACTGGTTCTAGAAGCCTACACACTCCGCCTCCGCCTCGAGATTTACCACCAGGAGATGTGGTGTCGACGAAAACTTAAAGGAAGAACAAACTATGATGCCGATGGAAGCTTAAAGCGGAGAATCGTTCCAGTTTTTACTCCAGCATTTATGCAGAGAAGATGAATAGGATCAGTTATGGAAATCAATGGGCGGGAGAGAGGAGGGGGTGTTAATTGGGACATGGTGAGGCTGCTCACAATGGGCAAGAACATAAGCTAGTAACTTACACACTTCCCTAGACTATGTTACTATCTTCATAGTGGGTAGGAACATCTATGTAGTGTCATGCAACGATGTATTTATTAAATTATAGACTCATTGTTTCTTAGAGTGTGTGACGTTCCGGTAACTTAGCTAGTTACCACAAGCACCTCTCTCTTCATTAAATATGTGCCACATAAGTAAAGTTGTATGGAAGTGTGTGATGTTACTGCTAAGTTCCTCCCCATTGTGACCAGCCTGAGGGAGCCAATTGGGGAGATAATTGGGTCAGGATTCATAGCCGGTGTGGAAATTTTGGTCAGGGAAGGCAGCGACTCGACTCCCTACATCGTGCGCGCGGAAGCAGCAGAAAACGACGAGGTAAGGAAAAAACTACCGAGGGGCACCTGCAATGATGTGGATGCCCTGCATGTTGAGATAAATTCTATAGTGGGGATGAATCTCTTAGCCCCGCCCGTTGCTGCCGGAACACATGATAACAAAAAATTTAAACAAATGTGAGAGAAATAAACTTTTTACTATTTTCTTAACACAAAGTGTTATGTATTATTGTAAAAAGTGCGAGTACAGGAAATATATATAACAAAGATGTGATTCCTGCAAAAAAAACTTGGATAGATTGATAGAAGAGCTTCTAATACTAATTAAAATATGCTGGTTTTTCGTATGCTATTTTATTTCAATATAAATCAAATGGATATCACCTTCATTATCATCAATACTCTTCAACTGAAAAAAGTAGAAGGGCCATTCATCTCATACATCATCAATATTGATTTGGAAAAAAGTCTCCTGAGTTATCGGGTCTAAGCATACTGTGAAAATAGGCTTTTGGTACCTTACACCACCAATTTGTTTGAAATCAAGCTATAATCCTTAACATATGCTATGCACACGGTAAAGAAGAAATACATTACCTTTTGATGACTGATGCACATCCGGAAGGCATTAATGATTACTCTAACATAGATGTGTTGACAGTGAATTGCACCTTAGATGGAGTTGCGTGCAAAGAGGATGGCACTGATGCAAGTAGTTAACATAAGCAGTAATGTCGTGGAATTGTCACGGCAGATGTCCTCTTGCAAGGACTTAATCGTGGAGCCATCGCAACTAGGAAGCTTAAAGGGGTTAATCGGGACAAAGGACACGCGAGGTTTATACTAGTTCAGCCCCTTGCGGTGAAGGAAGGCCTACGTCTAGTTGGGTTGGTATTGCTTGAGGTTTCGATGACCAGGGAGCGAGATACGCTATGCCCGGTTCTCGATTGGTTGTTTCTTGCCCTAAGCCGCCGGCGGGTCGTTCCCTTATATACACGGGTTGACGTCCTGCGGCCTACAGAGTCCCGGCCGGCTCATAAACAGTGTCCGGCTCGGTGACTAGTTACCTCTACCTTATGTTACAAGTCATGCCATTACGGCAGTTTGTCTCTATGGGCCTTAAGCTCTATGAACCGCCATCCTCACGCTGGGTCTTGGGCTTCCTTTACGATGAGTCTTCTTTGCATAACCCGGCCCCTCCTGGCCGGCTTACTCAAATAGTTATATCCCCAACATTAGGCCCCAGATTGATTTGGACCGGTTCATGTGAATCTTAAAATACCTTAAGAATCAGTCCTTCTGTCTTCTGTCCGTGAAAGGTCATAACCATTGTGACGTCATCTTCTGGATCGGGTTAACCCACCGTGACATCATCTTTTAATTAAATCCTTATCTTCTTTATCATATCTTCAACGGGTCTTTGCCTTAACTGACCATCCCTAAAATCAAGGCGTCGGGGTCGTTGTAAAATGATATTCTGTCTCCTCGTTTCTCGCGCCGTCTTGGTCGGCCCCTCCTTATAAATAGATGCGACCTAGGTCTTTTTCATTTCCTTCAGTCGTCTTCCTCCTCGCACCTCCTTCTTTGCCGCTCAAGCTCCACCGCCACCGCCGTCGACCCCCTCATCTTCACCGACTTAGGCCGCTGCATCACCCTGATTCTGACCAGAAAACGACAGCGACCTCCACAGTTCTTCCGCATCTGTGAGTTCCTCTTTTCCCCCTTCTCAGATCTGCATTGAAACCGTCTTGAGTTTGTCGTCGTTCATCGCCGTCTGACGCAAACCTCCATTAGTTCTCACCTCCAATGCCTTGTTTAGATTATAAAAAACAACTTAGAACTGCTGCGGAAAATGTTTGTGCTTATCCTGTATGAGAACGGATCTCATTTCCCTTGTTTTAGAAGCCCTCCGTGAGTACATGAACTTCTCTGTACTGTTTTAGGTCTAGAAATATTTTCCTTTCCAGAGCATCGTTTGATCCAAAATAATGATGCAACTTGTGAAACCTGTTTGTTCCACACTTAGCCAAATAACTGCGTCTGTTGACTCTGTTTCAGCCATAGTAATCCGTGTAGCCGGTTTAAGATAATACCGGCTGTCAGCACCGCTTGCCTCTGGCGACTTAAAAAAACCTTAATCATCTTTAATACATGTAGCTGTTAAACATTATCACATAGTTACCTGTATGTCATTAGGCCCCTTCTTAAGCCACCATCTTAAATAACCCAATAATGTTTATTCTCTGGGTTATAATAAACCGGAACAATTTCCTTTATCTTGTTGTAGGCTTCAATTTACCCAATGGCACCCAAAGCTGTTAAACCTCCGGTTACCTGCAACTAGGTCCCATCCATTGTTACAGAGAGCAAACTGTCCAAGTTTGTAAAGTCTGGCCATCTGCCCAAGAAGGATGTCATGTCTTATCGTGCCCCTGAACCGTCTGAAGAGAAACCTTAACCCAAGGAAGGGGAGGTGATCATTTTTACCGATCACATGAGCCGGGGATTTGCTCCTCCCGGTTCAAAATTCTTTAGAGATGTTCTGCACTTCTTTGACTTAAGACCTCAAGACATCGGTCCCAATTCCGTGTCAAATATCTGCAACTTCCAAGTTTTCTGTGAGGTCTACCTTGGAGAAGAACCCAGTCTACTTTTGTTCAGGGAATTGTTCTATTTGAACCGGCAGAATGAGCGGGCCAACGGGCCCAGTCTGGAGCTTGGTGGCATATCGATTCAAAGGCAGAGAGACTGCCTGTTCCCTGATGCTGAATTGCCGAGTCATCCAAAGGACTGGAACCAGACATGGTTCTACTGCCAAGATACTTCTCCGGCTGGTGAAAACCCGCTGCCGGCTTCCGTGCATTGCGCCTTGAACCTACTCACCCGCTGCCGGATAAGTTGACTGCTATTGAACGTCTGCCACTCACCCCCAAGATCAAGAAGATTAAAGCTCTTTTAGGGAACGGCTTAGATGGCATTGACCTGGTCCGAGTCTGGGTTGCTTGGAGAATAATTCCGTTAAGCCGCCGCCCCGGCTTAATGTGTAATTATTCAGGTGAGAAAGATGGCCCTCAGCGTCATAGTCCTGACGACTTACCAGATGACGTAGTGGAAGCTACAACTCAGTCTTTGTTGAAAGAGGGCACAGTGAATAGTAATGCTTTCGGCTTACTACCTTTTTGCCAGAAGAACCCGGCCCCTGCAGTAAGTTTCCAGCCGTCGGGTTATTTTTTTTAACATGTTATACTGTATTCTTACGCATAACCCTTTATAACCTTTTACAGGCAAATGATAACTTCTGGAAAATCCAATATGATCATGAGGCGGCCAAGACAGCCAGGGCGGCCAAGAGGGCCGAAAGGAAAACCGCCAAGCCCACCTCTTCAAGGAAAAGGAAGCCAAGCGCTTCTGAGTTGTTTCAGCTTGATGATACTGATGATAATGAGGAAGAGGTAACCTTTTAATTTCCCTTTCTCCTTTATCACTACTTTACTGATATTAACCTTCTTTCAGGGAGACACGGGCAACAGCCAACCCGTCGAGGAAGAGGTAATTATAATCTCCTCTCACTCCGAACTTTGGCCGTGTCAGAAAATTCGAAGAGTAACCAAGAAAGTAAGATTTTCACACCCTTTGGCTTACCAAGATCCTGACTTTCTTTTGAAGCAACAGCAATTTGAAAACCGGAGGCAGACCCGGACCAGCAAGGATGCAGAGCTATCCTCCGGCTTGCCTGACACAACCCGGAAGCGTCGGACTGAGGTTATCTCCAATTTATACCCTTCTTTACCTTTGGCGGGTCTAATCCGTCAACCTCTCAATTCCTCTGACTCCAATTACCAGGATACCTCTCCTTCATCCGGCGAGTCCATGCAATCAAACATGCCGGCTTTTAAGACTGCCCCTGGGTAATATCAATTTATTCACCTTATGTTTTTCTTTCTTCATGTTTTTTTACTTATTTCTCTGCTTTTCCCACAACGTGCAGGTTAAGCCCAGGAAGAAAACCAAGAAAGATAAACCGGCCCAAACCCCTGTGGTGACTGAACCGGAACAGGGTATAGCTGCTCCCAACTCTTCCACACATCAACCGCCGCCTAAGCCGGCTCAAGACATTGCAGCACCAACTTCTGACCCGCCTGCTGAAGATATTCCTGATGGTTCTGTTAACCCGGAGGCACCTAGCCCAGTCAAAACGGCTGACCCAGAAGTGGAATTTCTCAAGGCTCAATTCATTGAGCCGGCCAGGCCCACCGTCCTTGCCAAATGCTCGGCTAAATAGGAGTTGCTAGAACGCCGTAAGGCCAAGATGGATATCACCGACTATACTCATTTGAGTATTGGAGAGATCGTCTCGGGCTATATCAACCAGGTGCAAAGCAGCCGTGACCTGGAAATTGACATGGTGAAGCAAAACAGCAAAAATCTGAGGTATGACTTATGCTTCCTTACTTTCAATCATACTTACTGTACCAGCCCCCAAGTCTGTTTGCTTATGAATAAATATGCTATAGACTTAGAAAAATTGTTAGAGCTGCTTGCCCGGCTTAAAGAAAATATTTAAACCGGATGTAACACAATACCTTTAACTTGCGATACAATTAGCCCCCAAGTGCCAAGTATCCTTTGCTTGCAAAGTATTGGGACTTAATATCCAGGGTCCGGCTTAATAATTTAGAAAGTTCGGTATACATTAGCCCCAAGTGTCAAGTATCTTTGCTTGCAAAGTGCTTGGGACTTAATATTATTTACCGTAATCTTGACCACTATCCGGTGCATGCAGGCCATCATAAGTCAATCTGAACTCGGAGATTGTTGACCTGAAGAACCGCGTGGCAGCCCAGGAGATTGAAACTCAAAGGCTAACTCCAAATTGAATTCAACGTCTCTGAACAAGAGAAGCTGAAGAAAATTTTGAGTCGGAGAAGAAAATTTGGACTGACGAAAAGGCCGGACTAGTGACCCGGGCCGAGACAGCAGAGGCGTCGCTGGCAAATGCAACAGCCGAACTGACCGGCTTACAAACGCCAGATATCTCGGATCGTCTCAGCGATCTTTGGTAAGTTATCTTAAGCAAGCATTAATATTGTAAATATTCCTTCAATTGTTACCTGAGGTTTACCTTATACTTACCAATACAGGCCCCAGGAGCACAAACCTCAAGCAGAATATGCTGATCAAATTGAAGGCGGTGTATACTCTAGTAGAGCAACTGTACATCGGGTCACAACGTGCCTTGGCCGTTGTATCCTTATCAAATGATGTGCCCTACCTCTTGCAAGATGTGTTACAACGGCTTGCTGTACTTCCTCAGCGGATTCAAGAGTTGAGACGGGCCCAAGCAAGAGCCGGAGCAATAGCCGCTTTGAGTCGGGCCAAAGCCTGGTTACCAGAGCTAGACCCGGCTGACATCGCTCTTGGGTATCCAAGTTTAAAGGAGGATGGCACTCCATTTGATGAAAAGGATTTCACCACCTGCGTGAGGGATATACGCCCTGTGGCCACTCAAATTGGAAACGACACTGACCTCACCAAGTGTCAGCCGGGTTATGACAAGGAGAATCGGAGAATCTCCACGCCGCATTATGACGATGTCAGCTTGATCCCTCCAACCCGTAAGTACACCTTTGCCCCTGAAGTCGACCCAGCCGGTTTAATAGATGATGAAGCTGAGTTTGAGGCTTTGAGTGGCATTGACTGGGCCTCATCATCCTTCCAGGACAAAGCAGCTGGCGGAGAGGCGGAGAAGGATAACCCGGAAGCGTCAAGTCAACCCCAAGAGTAGATTGCCAGGCGCCACCTGCTTATGTCGTTGTAGAAAAACAATGCCACATCATTCAGACTTGGGGAGTCTTGTAACAGAGTAGAAAATACTTTGAGTTTTGCTGTGCCTTTGCGCACACTTATGGCCCTTAATACTTGCATAAGCCACCGTCACTATGCACTTTGTAGTTTATATGAATCTATTATGTCCTTTGCAGAAATGTCTTGCATTGCCTTGTCATGCTTACAGCTGCTTTTCTGGCTTATATAAGCCAACCCCTGAGGGTAAGTTTAACTCCTGAAAATTGGCACATAAAAGTTCACCTGGTACTTAACAACCTGATGTAACCAGTATTAATCCTGGAGGATTGTAATGTATTCCATTGTATTTTCAAGAGGGTCACAAGATATCCAATGTTGATACTTGTAAAATATGATGAACAAAATTCAAGGGTTTCTGATTCGAATACGATCAGTGAACCGTTCCAAAGGGGTTGAGCTAAGATTCGGATACGATCTGTTAGCCCCCAGTGGATGTGGCGATGCCGATCAAGTGGGTATCGACAGCTATGTTCTCTTTGGTTCGAATACGACCTATGTTTGAACAGGAAGCCCCCAAGTGACCATAAGTGTTGTTTAATGACGCTGATTCAAATACGATCCACATCAGACCCAAAGGGGTTAAGCTATGATTCAAATATGATCAAGAAGCCTCCAAGTGGGTTTGGCAGTATGCCGATCAAGTGGGTATCGACAGCTATGTTCTCTTTGGTTCGAATACGACCTATGTTTGAACAGGAAGCCCCCAAATGATCACGGCTAGATTCAGATATGATCATAAGCCGGACCAAAGGAAAGCCGGATTCAGATATGATCCGCCTTTCCTTGGTTATCTCCACCACCTGACAAAGAAAACACATAAACCTTTTTGGGAGTGGAAAAAAGGACAGAGGTCCTGCTTTATTGCTTTATGTAATATACATAGTATAAGTATATACACATTAGAGCCGATGGCTCAAGTATAATAAGGCCGAAGATGAGCGATATTCCACGGCCGACGAGTCTCCTCCTCCGACTTACGTGAGTCTTTATGCTCCCGAATGTCGATAAGGTAGTATGATCCGTTGTTCAGATTCTTGCTGACCACAAAGGGTCCTTACCAAGGAGGGGATAGCTTGTGCATGTCAGATTGATCCTGGATGAGTCGGAGCACTAAGTCGCCTTCCTGAAAGGTTCTGGACCTAACCCGGCGGCTGTGGTAGCGGCGCAGGTCTTGCTGGTAAATCGCCGAGCGGGCTATTGCCAAGTCTCGCTCTTCATCTAACAGGTCAAGTGCGTCTTGCCGAGCTTTTTCATTGTCTTCCTCAACATAAGCCGCCACACGAGGTGAGTCATGACGGATGTCACTTGGCAGGACCGCCTCTGCTCCATACACCATAAAGAAAGGCATGTAACCCGTAGATCTGTTAGGTGTAGTATTGATGCTCCAAAGTACAGAAAGTAACTCCTCCACCCAACAACCCGGCGTCCGCTGCAAGGGGACCAAGAGCCGGGGCTTGATACCCCTCAAGATTTCTTGATTAGCTTGTTCTGCTTGACCATTGGATTGAGGGTGAGCCACAGCTGAAACGTCAAGCCGGATATGCTCTCGTTGACAAAACTCTTCCATAACTCCTTTGGAGAGGTTAGTGCCATTATCAGTTATAATGCTGTGTGGAAAACCAAAGCGAAAAATCACCTTTTTCATAAACTGGACCGCCGTGGCTGCATCACACTTCCTGACTGGCTCCGCCTCCACCCACTTTGTGAACTTGTCAACCGCCACCAAGAGGTGCGTCTTTTTATCCTTAGACCTTTTTAAAGGCCCGACCATATTAAGCCCCCAGACTGCAAATGGCCAAGTAATTGGAATCATCCTCAATTCTTGAGCCGGCACATGGGCTCATCGTGAGAATTTCTGACATCCGTCACATTTACTGACCCGGTCTTCTGCATCAGCATGAGTCGTCAGCCAATAAAACCCATGACGGAAAGCTTTGGACACAAGAGATTTTGAGCCGGCGTGATGACCATAATCGCCTTCATGAATCTCACGAAGGATCTCCTGACCCTCTGTAGGTGACACGCAACATTGAAATGCTCCGGTGACGCTGCAGTGATGTAACTCGCCATTGACAATTGTCATGGACTTGGACCGCCAGGCGATTTGCCTTGCCAAGGTCTCATCTTCAGGAAACTCTCCCCGGGTCATGTAAGCCAACTAAGGCACTGTCCAATCCGGGATAACGTGGAGAGCCGCCACCAGCTGTGCCTCCGGGTCTGGTACTGCCAGATCTTCCTCTGTAGGTAACTTAACAGAAGGATTATGCAAAACATCAAGAAAGGTGTTAGGCGGCACCGGCTTACGCTGAGACCCCAGCCGGCTTAAGGCATCAGCCGCCTCATTCTTCCTTCTATCAATGTGTTCCACCACATAACCCTTGAAATGTCCAGCCACGGCATCGACTTCACGACGGTAAGCCGCCATAAGGGGATATTTAGAGTCCCACTTGCCTGACACCTGTTGAGCCACAAGGTCTGAGTCTCCCAAGCATCTTACCCGGCTCAGTTCATCTCTTTGGCCATCCGGAGACCGTGGAGTAGGGCCTCGTACTCAGCTGCATTGTTAGTACAAGGAAACATAAGCCGGAGCACATAACAAAATTTGTCACCTCAAGGGGAAGTTAACACGACTCTAGCCCCCGAGCCTTCCAACTGTCTGGACCCATCAAAGTGAATAGTCCAATAAGTGTTATCGGGCTTCTCCTCAGGTGCATGTAGCTCTGTCCAGTCATTGATGAAATCCACCAAAGCTTGAGACTTAATGGCAGTGCGTGGTACGTATTTTAGACCATGAGGCCCGAGCTCGATGGCCCACTTGGCGACTCATCCTGTAGCCTCTCTGTTCTGAATAATGTCTCCCAAGGGGGCAGAACTTACCACAGTGATAGGGTGACCATGGAAGTATAGCTTCAGCTTCCAGCTTGCCATGAACACCCCGTAAACAAGTTTCTGCCAATGAGGATATCTTTGTTTTGACTCGATGAGTACTTCACTGACATAATAAACCGGCCGTTGAACCGGATGTTCCTTACCAGCCTCCTTGCGCTCTACCACAATTGCCACACTGACGGCTCGTGAATTAGCAGCCACATATAACAACAAAGGCTCTTTGTCAATGGGAGCTGCAAGAACTGGCGGCTCAGATAACTGCCTCTTCAAATCCTCAAAAGCAGCATTAGCAGCATTACTCCAGACAAAGGTGCCTGCCTTCTTCATCAGTTGGTACAACGGTAGGGCCTTCTCACCTAACCGGCTTATGAAACGGCTTAAAGCGGCAACACGACCCGCCAGTCGCTGAACATCATTGATGCATGCCGGTTTAGCCAAAGAAGTGATTGCCTTAATCTTCTCCGGATTAGCCTCGATGCCCCTGTTTGAGACCAAGAATCCCAAAAGCTTGCCTGCAGGCACACCAAATACACACTTCACCGGGTTAAGCATCATTTTGTAAACCCGGAGATTGTCAAAGGTTTCTCTGAGATCAGATATCAAAGTTTCCGCCTCTCTGGATTTCACCACTATGTCATCCACATAGGCATGAACATTGCGCCCAATCTGATTGTGGAGACAATTCTGTACACACCGTTGATAAGTCGCCTGGGCACTCTTGAGCCCAAAAGGCATAGACACACAGCAGAAGGCTCCAAACGGAGTGATGAAAGCCGTCTTCTCCTCGTCCTTAACTGCCATCTTAATCTGATGATAACCAGAGTAAGCATCCAAAAAGCTCAAACGCGCACAGCCCGCCGTAGCATCAATGATTTGGTCAATACGGGGGAGAGCGAAAGGATCAGTCGGACAAGCCTTATTTAAGTCCGTGTAATCCACACACATCCGCCAGGTGCCGTTTTTCTTGAGCACGAGCACCGGGTTAGCCAACCACTCCGGGTGAAAAACTTCGACAATGAACCCAGCCGCCAAGAGCCGGGCGACCTCTTCTCCTATAGCTTTTCGTCGTTCTTGATTGAATCGCCGCAGAAACTGCCGGACCGGCTTATACTTCGGATCAATATTAAGAGTGTGCTCAGCGAGTCCTCTCGGTACACCCGGCATGTCAGAAGGCTTCCATGCAAAGATGTCCCGGTTCTCACGGATGAACTCGATGAGCGCACTTTCCTATTTAGGATCCAAGCTGGCACTGATGCTGAATTGCTTAGACGAATCGCCCGGAGTAAAATCAACAAGCTTAGTCTCTGCAGCCGATTTAAACTTCATGGCGGGGACATGCTCCGTAGTCGGCTTCTTGAGAGAGGTCATATCCGCCGGGTCAACGTTATCTTGATAAAATTTGAGCTCCTCTGCTGCACAGACAGACTCGGCATAAGCCGCATCGCCTTCTTCGCATTCCAGGGCCACCTTTCGGCTTCCATGCACGGCGATGGTACCCTTGTAACCCGGCATCTTGAGCTGTAAATAAACATAACACGACCGCGCCATGAACTTGGCATAAGCCGGCCGCCCGAACAAAGCGTGATATGGACTCTTGATTTTTACCACCTCAAAAGTGAACTTTTCTGCCCTAGAATCATGCTCGTCTCCAAAGGCCACCTCTAGCTCAATCTTACCCACAGGATACGCCGATTTACCAGGCACCACTCCATGGAAGACGGTGTTGGAAGTCTTTAAATTCTTGTCAGTTAAGCCCATGCGCCAAAAGGTCTCGTAATAGCGGATGTTGATGCTGCTACCTCCATCCATGAGCACCTTAGTAAATTTATAACCACCAACCTGCGGTGCCACTACCAAGGCCAGTTGACCCGGATTATCAACCTGGGGAGGGTGATCCTCCCTGCTCCAGACAATAAGCTGTTCCGACCACCTCAAGTAACAAGGGACTGCCGGCTCAACAGAATTCACCGCCCTCCTATGAACTTTCTGATCACGTTTACACAAACTTGTGGTAAACACGTGATACTACCCTGTTGGAAATATGCCCTAGAGGCAATAATAAATTAGTTATTATTATATATTTCATTGTTCATGATAATCGTTTATTATCCATGCTAGAATTGTATTGATAGGAAACTCAGATACATGTGTGGATACATAGACAACACCATGTCCCTAGTAAGCCTCTAGTTGACTAGCTCGTTGATCAATAGATGGTTACGGTTTCCTGACCATGGACATTGGATGTCGTTGATAACGGGATCACATCATTAGGAGAATGATGTGATGGACAAGACCCAATCCTAAGCCTAGCACAAAGATCGTGTAGTTCGTATGCTAAAGCTTTTCTAATGTCAAGTATCATTTCCTTAGACCATGAGATTGTGCAACTCCCGGATACCGTAGGAGTGCTTTGGGTGTGCCAAACGTCACAACGTAACTGGGTGGCTATAAAGGTACACTACATGTATCTCCGAAAGTATCTGTTGGGTTGGCATGAATCGAGACTGGGATTTGTCACTCCGTGTAACGGAGAGGTATCTCTGGGCCCACTCGGTAGGACATCATCATAATGTGCACAATGTGACCAAAGAGTTGATCACGGGATGATGTGTTACGGAATGAGTAAAGAGACTTGCCGGTAACGAGATTGAACAAGGTATCGGGATACCGACGATCGAATCTCGGGCAAGTATCGTACTGCTAGACAAAGGGAATTGTATACGGGATTGATTGAATCCTTGACATCGTGGTTCATCCGATGAGATCATCGTGGAACATGTGGGAGCCAACATGGGTATCCAGATCCCGCTATTGGTTATTGACCGGAGAGTTGTCTCGGTCATGTCTGCATGGTTCCCGAACCCGTAGGGTCTACACACTTAAGGTTCGATGACGCTAGGGTTATAGGGAATAGATATATGTGGTTACCGAATGTTGTTCGGAGTCCCGGATGAGATCCCGGATATCACGAGGAGTCCGGAATGGTCCGGAGGTAAAGATTTATATATGGGAAGTCCTGTTTTGGTCGCCGAAAAAGTTTTAGGTTTTATCGGTAATGTACCGGGACCACCGGGAGGGTCCCGGTGGTCCACCAAGTGGGGCCACCAGCCCCGGAGGGCTGCATGGGCCAAGTGTGGGAGGGGACCAGCCCCAGGTGGGCTGGTGCGCCCCCCCCCCACAAGGGCCCAAGGCGCCTAGGGTTTGGGGAGGGGGCGCCTCCACCTAGCTTGGGGGGCAAGTTTCCCCTCTCCCCCACCCCCTTGGCCGCCACCCTAGATGGGTTTGGGGCTGCCTTACCCCTTGGGGTGGAAACCCTAAAGGGGGCGCACCCCCTCCCTCTCCCCTATATATACTTGAGGAGTTTGGGGCTGCCAACACATGAGTTTTGACCTCTCCATGGCGCAGCCCTGCCTCTCTCCCTCCTCCTCTTCCACGGTGCTTGGCGAAGCCCTGCAGGATTGCCACGCTCCTCCACCACCACCACATTGTTGTGCTGCTACTGGATGGAGTCTTCCCCAACCTCTCCTTCTCCCCTTGCTGGATCAAGGCGTAGGAGACGTCACCGGGCTGCACGTGTGTTGAATGCGGAGGTGCCGTCCGTTCGGCACTAGGATCTCCGGTGATTTGAATCACGATGAGTACGACTCCATCAACCCTGTTCACTTGAACGCTTTCGCTTAGTGATCTACAAGATTATGTAGATGCACTCTCCTTCCCCTCGTTGCTAGATTACTCCATAGATTGATCTTGGTGATGCGTAGAAAATTTTTAATTTCTGCTACGATCCCCAACATGCCCACTGTTTAGCTGTTTTGGATGGCTCTGATAACCCGACTGCTACTGCTGCTGACCTCCTTGACCAGACTGCTGTTGATTATAACCACCCCGGCTTCCTTGAAAACCGGATCCTGAACCGCCACCCGGGCCATGAAAGCCGCCAGCTCCTGAGCCGCCGCCTGGGCCTTGATTGCCATCGAACGTATTAGAATTCTTGAAAGCCTTCATGATTGCACAATCCTTCCATAAATGAGTCGCTGGTCGTTCCCGGGTGCCGTGTTTCGGGCAGGGCTCATTGAGTAGTTGCTCAAGAGACGGACCTGACCCGGCAAACCGAGGGGGTGGCTTTCCTTTGCGCTTCTGATTGTTACCCTGTGCATTGGCCATAAATTCCGGGTTACCGTCCTTCTTACGCTTATTGCCTCCTTGACTCGCCGGGTTATGCTACTGACCCTTTCCATTACCGTTCTTCTTTCCCTTCCCTGTCTTTTCCTCATCAGACGCGGGATCCTTGGTACTATCAGAATCGGCATACTTTACTAAAGCCGCCATCAGTGTCCCCATATCATTGCAATCATGCTTAAGGCGCCCCAGTTTCTGTCTCAGAGGCTCAAAACGACAATTCTTCTCCAGCATGAGAACTGCTGAGCCGGCATCCATCTTGTCAGACGAATGTATTATATCTTTGACCCGGCGCACCCAATGAGTCATAGATTCACCTTCCTCCTGCTTACAATTTGTCAGGTCCACAATTGACATAGACTGCTTGCAAGTGTCCTTGAAGTTCTGGATGAAACGGGCCTTTAGCTCTGCCCATGAACTAATGGAATTGGGTGGCAAACCCTTTAACCAAGAACGGGCCGTTCCGTCCAACATCATGGTGAAGTATTTAGCCATCGCTTCATCACTAACCTCCAGCAGCTCCATGGCCATCTCGTAACTTTCAATCCACGCCCCCGGCTATAAATCGGCCGTATAATTCGGCACCTTTCGAGGTCCCTTGAAATCCTTAGGCAGACGTACATTACGTAGAGCCGGTACCAGACAAGGAACTCCTCTGGTTCTAGTAGCAACACCCGCCTCAATGGAAGTTGTCGGGTAAGCTAGTGAGTCCTGTTGGGCTGCTAGCTGAGCCGCTAGTTGAGCTGCCCGCTCGTCCTCCTGACGTATCCAATCCTGAACCGGGTTATACCTGCCGGGTTGGTTCCGGCGCTGAGTGCTACTTGACAAGGCCTCTGACTCCATGTGTCTACTGTAACTCGGGCTCCGGTTTTGACGATGCGGAGCTAACCAGGGCGAAGGAGTTGAGTGAATCCTGTCCCGGCTGTAGGAGTAGGTCTTTTGCTGAGCCAGGGCTATTTGGACAAGTTCCCTGATCCTCCGGGTTTCCATCGCTGTCGGATCATCACCAACTACTGGGAGAGCCGCCAAACATGTTGATGCTGCGATTAAGTTCTCCATGGGGTTGGAGAAGTGACCCTGTGGTGTTGGTACGTAATGGGGCGGTGCCATATTGCCGTGAAGAGGCGCCGTCACCGGAGGCTGGACTGGGCCTCCCGCTCCGGATGTCATAAACTGATTTGCACCTGGCGGGTTACTTGGGCCGGCCCCGGGTGTAGCAAAGAGATTCCGAGGATCATAAATCTGAGGTAAACGGGACTGAGTTTTCTGATGTCTCCTCCTCATTACCTCATTACATGTGTTCAACCTCACATGAGCTGAAAAGCCTCTGCCTGAAGTTGCTGCGCCTGTACGTCCAAAGCCGCCCGCTCTGTGGCTAATCTAGTATCTTCAGCTGCTAAGGTTTCCCTGGCCTGGGCGATCTCATCACGAACCTGTGCCACCTCTGCCTCATGCTCAGATTGGTTCACAGGGACGACTGTAGCAGTTAACAAGGCCGTAAGTTTATCCATGAGATCCATCAGCACCTGAGCCGGTGAGGGCACAGGGCCTCCTGCCCCGGCTGCTCCTAACCCGGACGTTATCGCCGCTGAGGCCGTAGAATTTTGGCCGGGTTGAGAACCAGCCATGAAGACTCCTGCCTAGTTTGGCGACTCTGAGGGGTCCGGAATAGTGCTGCCATCGGAACAGCCCCCAAGCACACCATCTTGAACTTGATATAGCGAATCTGTTGAGCCGGCGGATGAATCACCGTCAGGGAGGACGGCCGGCTCACCATCACCTTCAGATCCTTCAGAAAGTTCACCTCTGTGGATGCAACCCACAAAGGCACGCTTCACGACGGGTTGAGCTCGGGCGGGTTTCGCATGCTGAGCCGTCTCGACGAGGTCGGTGCAGCTGTCCGGCTCAGGGCCCGGCTAACCAATCCGGCCGATGAAGATGTGAATTCCGCCAAAGGGGACCCGGTACCCGTACTCAATTGAGCCGGCGTCGGGGCCCCAGCCTTCGTCGTCGATGTAGATCTTGTCGCGACGACTCTTGGTCATCCAGCCAACTGCTTGTCCCTTGAGCCCTTCGAAGCTGCCCTTCAAGAACTCAAATCCACCGTGCACTGGCCCCACGGTGGGCGCCAACTGTCGTGGAATTGTCACGGCAGATGTCCTCATGCAAGGACTTAATCGTGGAGCCATCGCAACTAGGAAGCTTAAAGGGGTTAATCGGGACAAAGGACACGCGAGGTTTATACTAGTTCAGCCCCTTGCAGTGAAGGAAGGCCTACGTCTAGTTGGGTTGGTATTGCTTGAGGTTTCGATGACCAGGGAGTGAGATACGCTATGCCCGGTTCTCGATTGGTTGTTTCTTGCCCTAAGCCGCCGGCGGGTCGTTCCCTTATATACACGGGTTGACGCCCTGCGGCCTACAGAGTCCCGGCCGGCTCATAAACAGTGTCCGACTCGGTGACTAGTTACCTCTACCTTATTTTACAAGTCATGCCATTACGGCGGTTTGTCTCTATGGGCCTTAAGCTCTATGAACCGCCATCCTCACGCTGGGTCTTGGGCTTCCTTTACGATGAGTCTTCTTTGCATAACCCGGCCCCTCCTGGCCGGCTTACTCAAATAGTTATATCCCCAACATTAGGCCCCAGATTGATTTGGACCGGTTCATGTCAATCTTAAAATACCTTAAGAATCAGTCCTTCTGTCTTCTGTCCGTGAAAAGGTCATAACCCATTGTGACGTCATCTTCTGGATCCGGGTTAACCCACCATGACATCATCTTTTAATTAAATCCTTATCTTATTTCATCATATCTTCAATGGATCTTTGCCTTAACTGACCATCCCTAAAATCGAGGCGTCGGGGTCGTTGTAAAATGATATTCTATCTCCTCGTTTCTCGCGCCGTCTTGGTCGGCCCCTCCTTATAAATAGATGCGACCTAGGTCTTTTTCATTTCCTTTAGTCGTCTTCCTCCTCGCACCTCCTTCTTTGCTGCTCAAGCTCCGCCGCCGCCGCCGTAGACCCCCTCGTCTTCACCGACTCAGGCCGCTGCATCACCCTGATTCTGACCAGAAAATGACGGCGACCCTCCGCAGTACTTCCGCATCTGTGAGTTCCTCTTTTCCCCCTTCTCAGATCTGCATTGAAACCGTCTTGAGTTTGTCGTCGTTCATCACCGCTCGACGCAAACCTCCATTAGTTCTCACCTCCAATGCCTTGTTTAGATTATAAAAAACAACTTAGAACTGTTGCGAAAAATGTTTGTGCTTATCCTGTATGAGAACAGATCTCATTTCCCTTGTTTTGGAAGCCCTCCGCGAGTATATGAACTTCTCTGTACTGTTTTAGGTCTAGAAATATTTTCCTTTCCAGAGCATCGTTTGATCCAAAATAATGATTCCAACTTGTGAAACCTGTTTGTTCCACACTTAGCCAAAAACTGCGTCTGTTGACTCTGTTTCAGCCATAGTAGTCCGTGTAGCCGATTTAAGATAATACCGGCTGTCAGCACCGCTTGCCTCTGGCGACTTAAGAAAACCTTAATCATCTTTAATACCCGCAGCTGTGAAAATAGGCTTTTGGTACCTTACACCACCAATTTGTTTGAAATCAAGCTATAGTCCTTAACATAAGCTATGCACACGGTAAAGAAGAAATACATTACCTTTTGATGACTGATGCACACCCGGAAGGCATTAATGATTACTCTAACATAGATGTGTTGACAGTGAATTGCACCTTAGATGGAGTTGCGTGCAAAGAGGATGGCACTGATGCAAGTAGTTAACATAAGCAGTAATATATGTTTGCAATAGAGTGGACTCTATTCCTCGATCGACATCCATGCAGGAAAAAATGTAAACAACAACAGACTGTTCATACCAAATATATATGCTTGGTTGACCAATTATAGGAGAAGCTGGAGCAAAATTGGCCACCACCTGTCAGAATAGAGTACATCCATCAATGTTCACACCGCTATTGTAAAATAGGCGGATTCAAGTGACACGTTAGAAATTGCTTTAGCAGTTAGTATAACAACGATCCAAATATTGACCCCTGCTGGCTGCATCATCTTGAAAGGAAGTAAAAAAATACATGTTTGCAACTTGCATACGACTGGAATGGCATTACTGTTAAAACTAAAATACCTTCTATTCATCAACAGAACTTGAGAATATAAATATTATTTTTGACATCCAGTAGCTCCAAGATTCTGATTGCAAACAAAAGAACATAGGCAAAAATGCACGACCGCAATGTTAGTGATCAACTTCAAAAAAATGTTAGTGATCAACTAGATCAAATGAAGAAACAGAAGCTATATAAACATGACAACCACCCACCACAAAATCGTGGCATATCGCTCAGATATACCATCTTGACTTCATCCGTTGAAAAATTTCACGTGACAGAAAGCAAGTCGCTAATATGAGAGATGCTGGACATCACAGTGTCCAAAGAGAAATTCGGAACCGGAGAAAATAGAAGGGATAAGATGCTGCATCTTACCTTGGAGTGCAGTGGAGGGCAGGGTGCTGTTGCAGGTCTTTAGGTCATGGCGGGGCACCTAGGAGGCGAGGCGTATGGAGGAGTCGTAATCCAGGACCACGAGCGGAAGGTGGCTGGAAGATGAACATGAAAACCAAGTGCATAATATGGTACCGAATAGGTGGCCTCCCGTCGGTTTGTAGAAGAGGAAAGGAAAATGGGAGTAAATGAGATAGAAGCCAAAGAGCTTCACGTGATGCCATTGAAAAATGAGAATGGGGCAGACGAACCGTGGAGAAGAGATGGATGCGAGCTACAGCTGAATGGGCCAAAGGACGGGCTTGCTTCCACGGATGTTAATTCCTTTAAGGCTGGAAAGTTACGGATGTAACTCTGTTCAGACTAAAAATATACAGTTGATTGTAAGAGTAAAATAAAAAATAAAATGACATGGAATAACTGCAAGTTAGTGGGGAGAAGGGGTGGGCCTACTGATGTGGCATAGTTGAATGTTGAGAGAAATCATGTAGTGGGGTCTCCTATTTAGATATAGAAGATAGGATTAGTGCCATGGCATTTTTTCATTAAGAGGATGGCAGTTTTATTATTAAGAGCATGTCATTTTTATTTGTAATATGGCATTTTTATTTGTAATATGGCATTTTTATTTTTCAAGTGGATAGCATTTTTATTTTCAAGTGGATGGCATTTTTATGATTAAAAGCATGACATTTTTATTATTAGGAGGATGGCAGATTTATTATTAACTGGTGGTAGTTTTATTTTTGAGATCGTGTCATTTTTATTATTCATAACATGGCATTATTATTATTAGGAGGGTGGCCATTTATTTTTGAGAGGATGTCATTTTTCATGTTTAGTTACATGTCATTTGAGGGGGCGGGGGGGGGGGGGGAGGGACTTGTCAGGTAAAATGTTTTGAATGTTTTCTCTAGATGATGGCAGTTTTATAAAGTATCATATCAAATTTCAATTATTTTTTTAGAGTATGGCATTTCTATAAATTTACAATTTTTTTCTCATGGCATTATTTATATATAGGATGACAGTTTTCCGATTTACGATGGAAAAAACAAATTCTATATCACTCAACCTATTACTTTGTATAAGAAACATCAGAATATTTTTAATCTACTTTAATTTGTTCATTCTTATGACAAACTTCGGTTTGTTTTGTCGATTAGTTCTTAATTCCGGTGCGTATCAGCGTCTTAGTTTTCCATAACTATTGTGGAAAAAATTAAAGAGGGTAAAATTTTTGACGTCGTTATTCAACCTCTTCTGACTACTGACATCCGATCCTACATTGACAATATTTGGTTCTTCGTGAAAGTGTGTGTGCTCACGCTAAGATGGCTACTTTAATGATGGCAACGGCACAAAAAACATGTCATGTAACTTGTGGTTCCGGACGAATTTAAATACATGCTATCGTTTATTTAGACTAAACTTTTTTACTTCATTATAATTATAATGTGAGTCTTAACATATGATCACAACTAGCACAATTTTTTATTGTACTACCTCCGTCACGGTTTAGAAGGCGCGCTTGGAAATTCTCTAGGACCTAGGTGATTATCTATTGGTTATGAGATGGGCTAAAAATAGTATTCACACTACGCATGCATATAGAAATAGTATATCAGAGTACTAATTAGCTACTAGAAATAAATGCAATGCGCCCTAAACCTTGTCTATTGAGGAAACACACGCAAATTTAACTGTGCCTTCTAAACCGTGACGGAGGGAGTACTTAACAACTACAAAATGATACAACTAAAAATACTAAGATATTTTTGTATGACTTAATATATGTTGTGGAAAATGCAATTTCACTAGATTTGAAGCATATTTACACGGACTATGGCATAGTTGTTTCCTTTTCGAGGCACCACCTCTTATTTATTTATTTTCAATTTACCAAATCCTTCTAGATCAAATTAATGGAAAAAAGTGTTAGTCTTCATAGATTAATTTTTGTCACTATGATGAACTGCAAACATAACTTGGGATTTGTGTCTATTATAGTTTCACTAAATATCATGTCAAAATGCTATAATGTTGTTTGATATTTTCTACATAATGCATGAGGAAAGATAATAATCAGATACTAAATATAAAATTTTATAAATGAAAAATATCTATGAGTGGCATAGAAATTGTGTAACGTCTAGTAGCAACAACAATCATCTTCTGGGTTTCAGTGGAGTGGCTTGGCATATTAAGAAGAATTTGTCGTTTCATCTTCAACAATCCAAAGGCTCT
The DNA here is from genome assembly GCF_018294505.1 of Triticum aestivum. Lineage (NCBI taxonomy): Eukaryota > Viridiplantae > Streptophyta > Magnoliopsida > Poales > Poaceae > Triticum > Triticum aestivum. Next base: position 605,636,591 of record NC_057809.1, read on the forward strand.
CTATGCAACCGTGATTGGACGAGTAGATCTTGTTGACCTTCTCCCTAGAAGTATTATGTGGGACATTCATATGGAAGTTAGGGACATGATACATCTCTCCTTTGTAGGGTGCGAGATACACCTTTCTATTAGGATAGCCAGCATGTACAATGTAGTACTTATACCCTTTCTATTAGGATAGCCAAAATCTACAATGTACTACTTGTCTGAAAACAACAAAGAGAATAATCATCTAGGTTGTTGCATATATGACATGAGTTATAACCAATAAAAATGTTCACCCTTTGGATGATAGGGGAGATGGCCTTGTTAGGTTATCCAAGTGAGGCATACACTATGCAGCGACGTGCTATACAAATGATTTTAACTCCTTTCCACGACAGAGTTTTAACCCGTCGCCTGATAACTCACAGGTTGCGTTAGCGACTCCAGGTTTCCTAGGTCGTCGGATGGGTTTCATGGAAGATTCGGAGGCGTGTCGGGATGGGACGGGGATGTTCCGAAAGGATTCGGGGTCATGGTCGAGCTTGGTTGCTGCATGTGGCAAGCTAGGCGGTTGGTTGCGTGCGCTCAGGTCCGATGACTCACTCGTGCGCTTGGTTCGTTGGTTGGTTGGGGCGTCACCCCACCGGTAACTGGAGCACTTGTGTTGTCGTGATTATGTTTGGCTAAACAAAATGCATCTGCAATATATATTTTTCTTTAGATTAAGGAGCATAGCTCTAAATTCCGTTCATCATGGAAAATTGAAAATGGTAACACGGTGAGGGCGATCGACCCTCCGAGAAGGGGATCCAAGAACAGCCAAGGAATTTTGCGCCTCCCATCGGCGCCGCTGCCGCATATCGGTTTATGCTTTGTTTTTTGTTCTTCTTTTGTGTCCGTTTAGGGTTTCTGCCCTGCTCGGGAAGACGAGATGGTGGTGGCTTTTCTGTGGCTAAAATAAGGTTCTCGCAGCCTAGCCCCCACTCTGGTGCTGCGTCTAGCGCCATTGGAGGGCATGTGGAGGTATCTCCGACGGATCTCACGGGATTCAGGGTGGCGTTTGTTTTCGGTGGATCCAGTCTTTGTCCGTCTGTGCTCATGTGTATTCGGGTTGGATCCTTATGATCTACGCTTCTTGATACGTCCATTTCGCATCATGCTTTTATATCGATATTTATCGTATTATGGGCTGTTACTACACATTATGTCACAACACTTATGCTTATTCTCTCTTATTTTACAAGGTTTACATGAAGAGGGGGAATGTCGGCAGCTGGAATTCTAGGCTGGAAAAGGAGCAAATATTAGAGACCTATTCTGCACAACTCCAAAAGTCCTGAAACTTCACGAGAGAAAGTTTCAGAATATATAAAAATATTGGGCAAAAGAAGTACCAGAGGGGGGCCACCCACCGTCCACGAGGGTGGGGGGCGCCCTACCCCCTGGGCGTGCCCCCTGGCAGCCCTCTGATGCCCATCTTTGGCTATATGGAGTCTTTCGTCGAGCAAAAAATCATAAGCAAGCTCACGGGACGAAACTCCGCCGCCATGAGGCGGAACCTTGGCAGAACCAATCTAGGGCTCTGACGGAGCTGTTCTGCTGGGGAAACTTCCCTCCGGGAGGGGGAAATCATCACCATCGTCATCACTATCGATCCTCTCATCGGGAGGGGGTCAATCTCCATCAACATCTTCACCAGCACCATCTCATCTCAAACCCTAGTTCATCTCTTCTATCCAATCTTTGTCCCAAAGCCTTAGATTGGTACCTGTGGGTTGCTAGTAGTGTCCCCTATACTTGTCGAAAGGACTAGATAGATCCCCTATACTTGTGGGTCATCAGGAATCTTTTCTGGAACTGTTGCCGGGGAGTGAAGCGCCTTTGGTAGGTGGAATTTGGTAAGGAAAAATTTATATAGTGTGCTGAAATTTACTGTCACTTGTTACTATGGAACATAATCCTTTGAGGGGCTTGTTCGGGGTATCTTCACCCCGAGCAGTAGAGCAAAGAGTTGGTCCTCAACCTACTGAAAATGTTTACTTTGAAATTCCTTCGGGTATGATAGAGAAACTGCTAGCTAATCTTTTCACGGGTGATGGAACATTACATCCCGATTTGCACCTAATCTATGTGGATAAAGTTTGTGGATTATTTAAGCTTGCAGGTATGCCCAAGGATGTTATCAAGAAGAAGGTCTTCCATTTATCTTTGAAGGGAAAGTCATTGACATGGTTTAGGCTATGTGATGATATGGGATCAGGGAACTACAACCGATTGAAATTGGAATTTCATCCGAAGTTTTATCCTATGCATCTTGTTCATCGTGATCGTAATTATATATATAATTTTTGGCCTCGCGAAGGAGAAAGCATCGCTCAAGCTTGGGGGAGGCTTAAGTCAATGTTATATTCATGCCTCAATCATGAGCTCTCAAGAGAAATTATTATTCAAAAAATTTATGCTCGACTTTCTCTTGATAATCGCTCCATGCTCGATACTTCTTGTATTGGCTCTTTATGATGAAGACTATTGAATTCAAATGGGATTTATTGGAAAGAATTAAACTCAACTCTGAAGATTGGGATCTCGACGAAGGTAAGGAGTCAGGTATTGTTGGAGATATGCCCTAGAGGCAATCATGTATGATGATATTTCCTATGTGTTTATGAATAAAGATAGTCCTTGGATATTATCAATGATGTGTATCAGCAAGTACGTGACTTGTTTGTGGGACTATGCATTGTATGATGACTGTCCTAAAAGGTCCGTAGTCGAAAGGGCTGTGTGGACGCGCAGCCAACTAGACTAGCATATGACACGGTCGATGGCTTGGTCTCACTAGCCATGGAGCATTGGATGCTAACCGGATAATATGGACTTGGAAGGATCTGGTCGGATTCGACATAGTCGGATCCGAGTCGAGATAAGGTCCAAGTCGGATAGACCCATCTATGAGACGCATAGATATGTCATCTGTGAGTCTCTACTACAACATATGTTCTATGTCCTAAGACCTGAGCTGACGCATGTACTCGGGATGGTGACAAACTTGCTTTGGGCCGACCAAACGCTACTCCGTAACTGGGTAGTTATAAAGGTAGGTTTCTGGTTTATCCAGAACCATGCTGCGAGACGTGGTCGAGCAAGATGGGATTTGCCCCTCCGATCAGGAGAGATATACTCTGGGCCCCTCGTGTGATCCGACCAGGATAAGCATGGCCATGCGACAAGGATTATGAGATAATCCGGTTTGTGGTGGGCATCACTGGAACGAGAAAGAGGTCGGGCTAGCACAAGGATGACAGACTCGCCTTGAGCTCGACAACATATATCGTGTGGCAAAAGGAATGGAAGTGTGATGTACAGGTTCGCTAACCAGCTTCATAGTCTGCTTGGTGTTCGGCATGCCTTGCTAGAGGCCGCTACCAATCGTGCAATTCGGAGGTGATCCGAACTGCGACCAAGCCGACTTGAACCTAAGGGGTCACGCACTTAAGGGAAGGAACCTACGAGGTCGGATCCGAGGACACTGGTCGGATGTGATCTGAACTGTATTCGGATTGTGACCGAGTAGACTTATGGGCTTTAGGGTCCGTGCAAGGCCCAAGTGTTGAGTCCGCGACGGACGCCTATATATATAGTGGAGGTGCCGCACACTCATGCGGTTGATCGCTTCGGCGCTGTCACTAGGGTTTGCATGTGTTGCGAATAGACAACTCCACTCGCCGCCGGTTGTGTGATCGGACCTATCAGTCCGCCGCATGACGTTCCTCCTGCATGCGAGGATACCGTTAGAGGCGGTGCACTTGCACCGCTCCGGCGAGCCTGTACGTGGGAACCAACCACCGGTTGTACGAGGGAGATCGGACAAGGAGGAGACGATCCACACGGACGTGCTGCCCCAACTCTTCTTCCACTGCACGGCACTGCGCGTCTAGTGGTAACGAACTGTGATCCATCTCCCGTAGCATGTTCTTGGTTGTTCTGCGCGTAGGAAATTTTAATTTGCAGTCGACGCACCCTACCGTAGATCCCAACAGGTATAACACCTAAGTTTGATTGTGTTAAATCTGTTATGGATACCGATGCTTTCCATGAATTTAGCACTAAATATGGACTTGACTCTGAGATAGTAGCTTCTTTCTATGAATCCTTTTCTACTCATGTTGATCTCTCCAAGGAGAAGTGGTTTAAATATAATCCTCCCATTGAAGTAAAAGTAGTTGCACCTATTAAAGTTGAAGAAAAGACTATCACTTATAATGATTTTGTTGTTCCTACTGCTTATATTGAGAAACCACCTTTCCCTATTAGAATAAAGGATCATGCTAAAGCTTCAATTGTGGTTCGTAAGAGTAATACTAGAACACCTACTCCCTCTGAGCCAATTAAAGTTGAACCTAGTGTTGTTATGGTTAAAGATCTCTTGGCCGATAATATTGATGGGCGTGTCATTTACTTCTGTGATGAAGCCGCTAGAATTGCTAGACCCGATACTAAAAATAAACATAGACCTGTTGTAGGCATGCCTGTTATTTCTATTAAAATAGGAGATCATTGCTATCATGGCTTATGTGATGTGGGTGCTAGTGCAAGTGCAATACCTCATTCCTTATACAAAGAAATTATGCATGATATTGCACCTGCTGAGATAGAGGAAATTGATGTTACAATTAAGCTTGCCAATAGAGACACTATTTCACCAGTTGGGATTGTTAGAGATGTTGAAGTTTTGTGTGGGAAAGTTAAATACCTTGCTGATTTTCTTGTTCTTGTTTCCCCACAAGATGACTTTTGTCCCATTATATTTGGTAGACCCTTCTTGAATACTGTTAATGCTAAGATAGACTGCAAAAAAGATGTTGTTACTATTGGTTTGGGGGATATGTCTCATGAGTTTAATTTTGCTAAATTTCGTAGATAACCCCATGATAAAGAATTGCCCAGTAAAGATGAAATTATTGGTCTTGCTTCTATTACTGTGCCTCCTAATGATCCTTTAGAACAATATTTGCTAGACCATGAAAATGATATGTTTATGAATGAAAGAAGGAAAATAGATGAAGTATTCTTTAAACAGGGACCTATTTTGAAACACAACTTGATTGTTGAAATTCTAGGGGATCCTCCTCCACCCAAGGGTGACCCCGTGTTTGAGCTTAAATCTTTACCCGATACTCCCAAATATGCTTACCTTGATGAGAAAGAGATATATCATGTTATTATTAGTGTTAACCTTTCAGAGCATGAATAAAATAAATTATTGAAAACTCTGAAGAAGCACCGTGCTGCTATTGTATATACTCTTGATGATCTTAAGGGCATTAGTACCGCTCTATGCCAGCACAAAATAAAATTGGAGAAAGACGCAAAACCGGTTGTTGATCACCAACGACGGTTAAATCCTAAGATGAAAGAAGTGGTAGGAAAAGAAATACTAAAGCTTCTGGAGACAGATATAATTTATCCCGTTGTTGATAGTCAGTGGGTAAGTCTTGTCCATTGTGTCCCTAAGAAGGGAGTTATTACTGTTGTTCCTAATGATAAAGATGAATTGATCCCACAAAGAATTGTTACAGGTTATAGAATGGTAATTGATTTCTGCAAATTAAATAAAGCTACTAAAAAGGATCATTACCCTTTACCTTTTATTGATCAAATGATAGAAAGATTATCCTAACATACACAATTTTGCTTTCTAGATGGTTATTTCGGGTTCTCTCAAATACTTGTGTCAAAAAAGGATCAAGAAAAGACAACTTTTACTTGCCCTTTCGGTACCTTTGCTTATAGACGTATGCCTTTTGATTTATGCAATGCACCTGCTACCTTTCAAAGATGTATGACTGCTATATTCTCTGGCTTTTCTGAAAAGATTGTTGAGGTTTTCATGGATGATTTCTCCATATACGAAACTTCTTTTGATGATTGCTTAAGCAACCTTGATCGAGTTTTGCAGAGACGTGAAGAAACTAATCTTGTCTTGAATTGGGAGAAGTGCCACTTTATGGTTAATGAAGGTATTGTCTTGGGGCATAAAATTTCTGAAAGAGGTATTGAAGTGGATAAAGCTAAGGTTGATGCTATTGAAAAGATGCCGTATCCTAAGGACATTAAAGGTATAAGAAGTTTCCTTGGTCATGCCAGGTTTTTAGGATGTTCATTAAAGACTTCTCAAAAATCTCCAGGCCTCTGACTAATCTCTTACAAAAAGATGTTCCTTTTGTCTTTGATGATGATTGTGTAGAAGCATTTGAAATACTTAAGAAAGCTTTGATTTCTGCACCTATTGTTCAGCCTCCTGATTGGAATTTACCATTTTAAATTATGTGTGATGCTAGTGATTAGGGTGTAGGGGCTGTTCTAGGACAAAGAGTTGATAAGAAATTAAATGTTATCCAATATGCTAGTAAAACTCTAGGCAGTGCTCAAAGAAATTATGCTACTACTAAAAAAGAGTTTTTAGTAGTTGTATTTGCCTGTGACAAGTTCAGACCTTATATAGTAGATTCTAAAGTAACTGTTCACACTGATCATGCTACTATTAAATATCTTATGGAAAAGAAAGATGCCAAACCTAGACTTATTAGATGGGTTCTCTTTCTACAAGAATTTGATTTGCAAATTATTGATAGAAAGTGAGCCAAGAACCCCGTTGCAGACAACTTGTCTAGGTTAAAAATGTTCTTGATGACCCACTACCTATTGATGATAGCTTTCCTAATGAACAACTAGCTGTCATAAATGCTTCTCGTACTGCTCCATGGTATGCTGATTATGCTAATTATATTGTTGCTAAATTTATACCACCTAGTTTCACATACCAGCAAAAGAAAAAGTTCTTCTATGATTTAAGACATTACTTTTGGGATGACCCACACCTTTATAAAGAAGGAGTAGATGGTGTTATTATATGTTGTGTACCTGAGCATGAACAGGAACAGATCCTACGCAAGTGTCACTCTGAGGCTTATGGAGGACACCATGCTGGAGATAGAACTGCACATAAGGTATTGCAATCCGGTTTTTATTGGCCTACTCTCTTCAAGGATGCCCGTAAGTTTGTTTTGTCTTTTGATGAATGTCAAAGAATTGGTAATATTAGTAGACGTCAAGAAATGCCTATGAATTATTTACTTGTTATTGAACCATTTGATGTTTGGGGCTTTGATTATATGGGACTGTTTCCTTCCTCTAATGGGTATACACATATTTTAGTTGTTGTTGATTACGTTACTAAGTGAGTAGAAGCTATTCCAACTAGTAGTGTTGATCATAAAACCTCTATTAAGATGCTTAAAGAAGTTATTTTTCTGAGGTTTGGAGTCCCTAGATATTTAATGACTGATGGTGGTTCACATTTTATTCATGGTGCTTTCCGTAAAATGCTTGCTAAGTATGATGTTAATCATAGAATTGCATCTCCATATCACCCACAGTCTAGTGGTCAAGTAGAATTGAGTAATAGAGAGCTTAAATTAATTTTGCAGAAGACTGTTAATAGATCTAGAAAGAATTGGTCCAAGAAACTTCAATGCATTATGGGCTTATAGAACTGCATACAAAAATCCTATGGGTATGTCTCCATATAAAATGGTTTATGGAAAAGCATGTCACTTACCTCTTGAACTAGAACATAAGGCATATTGGGACATTAAAGAGATCAACTATGATTTCAAACTAGCCAGTGAGAAGAGGCTTTTTGACATTAGCTCACTTGATGAATGGAGAACCCAGACTTATGAGAATGCCAAACTGTTTAAAGAAAAAGTTAAAAGATGGCATGATAAAAGGATACAAAAACGTGAGTTTAATATAGGTGATTATGTATTATTATACAACTCTTGTTTAAGATATTTTGCAGGAAAACTCCTCTCTAAATGAGAAGGTCCTTACGTCGTCGAGGAGGTATATCGTTCTGGTGCCATAAAAAACAACAACTTCGAAGGCACAAATCCGAGGGTGGTGAACGGTCAAGGAATCAAACATTATATCTCAGTTAATCCTATAAATGTTGAAACTAATGTTATTGAAACCGTAACCCCGGAGGAATACATAAGTGACAATTTCCAGAATGCTTTAGACTCCGAAAAGGAAGAGGTATGAGGTACGGTAAGTAAACCGACTCCAAAGCAGTTCTAATAGCAATTTTTCTCCGTTTTGGAATATTTAAGAAAATAGGAAAATAAGAAGCAGTCCGGGAAGGATACGAGGCATCCACGAGGGTGGAGGGTGCGCCCTACCGCCCTGGGCATGCCCCCTGGCTCGTGGGCACCTCGTGTGCTCTCCGGACTCCGTTTTCTTGCACGATACTTCTTTTAGTCGGTAAAAAATCATTATATAATCTTCCGAAGGTTTTGACCACCGTATCACGCAAATATCTTTTGTCTTTGTTTTGAGATGTTTTCTGACAGATCTAGATCACCATGGCGTCTTCAAGTTTCCCCAAGGACGAGTTCTTCGAGAAGGTCATCTACCCCTACCTCGCGGAGGTGCTGCAACACCCTCAAACCATTGAGATGCGTGAGGGGTTGCTCCACATCCGCCATGTTGAGGGACCAAGGAGGACCGGAAGCGTGGAGACAAGGCTCGAGGCCATGGAGCAACAAGTTTTCAAGTGCCAGGAGATGGTGGAACATGGACTCAACTCCAATCATATAATAATCACAGAGTTCACCAACAAACACAAGCTGGATGACAAGAACATTTGGGATACCATCTTCAAGCTTCACGAGAAAATTGAGCGCCTCCAAGCCCAGATCTATGACCTGCAAAACCAAAACTGTGAGTATGAATATAGATTCAAGAGGGTGATTTTGGCTGCAGATTTGAGGATCACGGAGACTCGATCATCCTTCTATGATGGTGAGCCTATGCCTTGGAAGATGGACGACAAGCCCACATCATCAACAACTCCATCATCACCACCTCCGAGGAAGGAGACATAAACACATGGGTATGGGCACTCCCCTTGGCAACTGCCAAGCTTGGGGGAGTGCCCCTGTATCGTATCACCATCACACTTTTATCTTTACCGTTTTTCTTAGTTCGATCCTTTTGGTAATATCTTGATCTAGTAGAATAAAGTTTTAGTATGATCTAGTTTTGAGTTTTGATTTATGATCCTTCTATGTAATCAAGTCCGTGAGCTATATATAATAAAGATTAGTATTGAGTCAAGGGTTTGATTATCTTGCTATAATCTTGAGGGAATAAAATAAAAGAGAAAGAATAAAAATAAATAAAGGGATTATATGGATCTTATGGAGAGTAATGACTTCACATATAAAGAGTATGATGAATAAAAGTTGTTGAGAGTTGACAAACATAGTTTTGGTCATCGTTGCAATTAATAGGAAGTAATAAAGAAAGAGAGGTTTTCACATATAAATACACTATCTTGGACATCTTTTATGATTGTGAGCACTCATTAAAATATGACATGTTAAAGAGTTGATGTTGGACAAGGAAGACAACGTTATGGGTTATGTTTTCTTATATCTGAAATAAATTATATTGTCATGGATCATCCAACATGTTGAGCCTGCCTTACCCTCTCATGCTAGCCAAATTCTTTGCACCAAGTAGAGATACTACTTGTGCTTCCAAATATCCTTAAACCCAGTTTTGCCATGAGAGTCCACCATATCTACCTATGGATTGAGTAAGATCCTTCAAGTAAGTTGTCATCGTTGCAAGCAATAAAAACTGCTCTCTAAATATGTATGATTTATTAGTGTGGAGAAAATAAGCTTTATACGATCTTGTGATGTGGAAGAAATAAAAGCGACGGACTGCATAATAAAGGTCCATATCACAAGTGGCAATATAAAGTGACATTCTTTCGCATTAAGATTTTTTGCATCCAACCATAAAAGCACATGACAACCTCTACTTCCCTCTGCGAGGGGCCTATCTTTTATTCTTGTCTTATACTTCATGCAAGAGTCATGGTGATCTTCACCTTTCCTTTTTACATTTTATCCTTTGGCAAGCACAATGTGTTGGAAAGATCCTGATATATATAGCTAATTGGATGTGAGTTTTCATGAACTACTAGATCATCGATGGCGCGCGTTGCCGCGCCAGCTGTGCCCGTCGATTTTGAATTTTATATTGTAGTGTTAGAATGTTTTCTAAAACATGGAGTTCAAGTTTCTTTTCAAGGTGAGAATGCGGTATGAATGTTCCATCATATTCACTGGGCTTGTTATGGGACTTAGTTTTTTGCATTGTCCCATGGACCCCAGCTCAAACCTTATCTCTTCTCTGATTTCTTATCTTTATTTTTAGATGTTATTTATTTACCCCTAGAAAAAAACGATGTTATCTGATTTATTGTGGTGAGGAACCTAATGATGCACAATGGCAGCCATCCAGTTTTTCCAATGGGATGGTAGTGATTTCAACAAATATATGGGTCGGAGGTTAGAAAGGCATTTTTCAAATGCCATTTCATATTAAAGAACATAACGATAATTAGTTTGAAGAACAATGCAATTTTTTTAAACAGTGTCATTATTTGGGAACATATGTCTGGTAATTTTTGGAATAGAATACAATCAGTTCAAACCGGATATATATGGCGTAGATTTCTCATCCAACAGTTGATGTATCAAAATAGTCGGTGTGCTATCTAGTACCATGTGTAACATACTGAATCTACAAAACCACTATATCTGAAGGAAATCATTCACCTAATCTACTATCGTTGTTTGATTCAAGCTATAATTAAACAAAATGAAAAACACAAATCTAACTAAGAGCAAATTAGCATAGGCATTTACCCAAGATGGTGTGTTGTTGCACGTGTCTGTTTTCATAATGGTAGCAGAGTCCAGAAGTATATCAAGTGCTCGATGAGTGAATTGGAAAGAAGTGTTATGTTTACCAGTGCCATAACTTTTCATCTCAAAACTGTATCAATTCATCATTCGACACGAATGAAAAAACGATACATCACTTAGGTGAGTAGCAATAGTTCTCAACATGCCTATAGTATTTGCCATGAACAAGCAAACATATAGGTTACATGAGATAGGTTATAAAGAAAGCGGTAATCTGATCAAGTCTATAAATATACTTCAAATATGGATGGTCGAAAGGAACGGTTTTAATAAAACATGTCGGCTTATTCATAGAAACTGGAGATGAACAATTCCAAAGTTTCCTGATAGACTCTAAAAAGTCAATATCATTTATCATTGACCATTTCTTGCTTTCTTCTGATTTGTTTGCCAGCCAGATTGAATGTATGCTAACTCAGATTTGAGGAGTTATTCTATGGTTGAATAACTATGTATGATCTACAAAAGAAGCAAAAGTTTCTTAAGCTAAAAATCATCATAAAATGCACGATCAAATCAGTTGGATTGAATTTGTGCTAAATCAGATTTGAGGTGCTCTTCTCTGGTTCATTACATATGATTACAATAAGAAGGGCATTTTCTTAAGCGAAAAATCATGTTCAAACACACTATAAAATTGTGGTAGGTTGTGAAATAATCACTCAAGTAGAACATGCAAGGCAACTTGCTCACAGTGAAGCAACCTAATGTCTTAAATTGGTGAAGCAGTCAACCAAGGTATCAATACAGAAATATGGTCCCAACTAAAACAATTTATAGTTGCTCTATAAGATAACATCACCTTCCTTGGTAGTTTATTTGAAAAAAAAATATAAGGAGTTCAGAAAAACAAACTTTGACCACAATATGCATAATTGTTGGAAATATGCCCTAGAGGCAATAATAAAAGGATTATTATTATATTTCCTTGTTCATGATAATTGTCTTTTATTCATGCTATAATTGTGTTATCTGGAAATCGTAATACATGTGTGAATACATAGACACCAACATGTCCCTAGTAAGCCTCTAGTTGACTAGCTCGTTGCTCAACAGATAGTCATGGTTTCCTGACTATGGACATTGGATGTCATTGATAACGAGATCACATCATTAGGAGAATGATGTGATGGACAAGACCCAATCCTAAACATAGCACAAGATCGTATAGTTCGTTTGCTAGACTTTTTCCAATGTCAAGTATCTTTTCCTTAGACCATGAGATCGTGTAACTCCCAGATACCGTAGGAGTGCTTTGGGTGTACCAAACGTCACAACGTAACTGGGTGACTATAAAGGTATACTACGGGTATCTCCGAAAGTGTCTGTTGGGTTGACACGGATCAAGACTGGGATTTGTCACTCCGTATGACGGAGAGGTATCTCTGGGCCCACTCGGTAATGCATCAACACAATGAGCTCAAAGTGACCAAGTGTTTGGTCACGGGATCATGCATTACGGTACGAGTAAAGTGACTTGCCGGTAACGAGATTGAATGAGGTATTGGGATACCTACGATCGAATCTCGGGCAAGTAACGTACCGATTGACAAAGGGAATTGTATACGGGGTTGCTTGAATCCTCGACATCGTGGTTCATCCGATGAGATCATCGAGGAGCATGTGGGAGCCAACATGGGTATCCAGATCCCGCTGTTGGTTATTGACCGGAGAGCCATCTCGGTCATGTCTACATGTCTCCCGAACCCGTAGTGTCTACACACTTAAGGTTCGGTGACGCTAGGGTTGTAAAGATATGAATATGCAGTAACCCAAAATTGTTCGGAGTCCCGGATGAGATCCTGGACGTCACGAGGAGTTCCGAAATGGTCCGGAGGTGAAGAATTATATATAGGAAGTGCTGTTTCGGCCATCGGGAGAGTTTCGGGGGTAATGGTATTGTACCGGGACCACCGGAAGGGTCCCGGGGGTCCACCGGGTGGGGCCACCCATCTCGGAGGGCCCCATGGGCCAAAGTGGGGAGGGGAACCAGCCCATAGTGGGCTGGTGCACCCCCCTTGGCCCATCCCATGCGCCTAGGGTTGGGAACCCTAGGGTGGGGAGGCGCCCCACCTGGCTTGGGGGGCACTCCACCCCTTGGCCGCTGCCCCCCTAGGAGATCCCATCTCCTAGGGCCAGCGCACCCCCTAAGGGGCCTATATAAAGGGGGAGGTAGGGGGCAGTCGCACCCTTGAGTCTTGGCGCCTCCCTCTCCCCTGCAACACCTCTCCCTCTCGTAGTAGAACGGCGAAGCCCTGCTGCGGTGATCCCTGCATCCACCACCACGCCGTTGTGCTACTGGATCTTCACCAACCTCTCTTTCCCCCTTGCTGGATCAAGAAGGAGGAGACGTCACGCTGACTATACGTGTGTTGAACGTGGAGGTGCCGTCCGTTCGGCGCTAGGATCTCCGGTGATTTGGATCACGTCGAGTACGACTTCCTCATCCCCGTTCTTTGAACGCTTCCGCGCGTGATCTACAAAGGTATGTAGATGCAATCGGATAACTCGTTGCTAGATGAACTCATAGATGGATCTTGGTGAAACCGTAGGAAATTTTTTGTTTTCTGCAACGTTCCCCAACAGTGGCATCATGAGCTAGGTCTATGCGTAGTTCTCTTTGCACGAGTAGAACACAATTTGTTGTGGGCGTAGATGTTGTCAACTTTCTTGCCGCTACTAGTCTTATTTTATTTCAGCGGTATTGTGGGATGAAGCGGCCCGGACCGACCTTACATGTACGCTTACGTGAGACTGGTTCCACCGACTAACATGCACTAGTTGCATAAGGTGGCTAGCGCGTGTCTGTCTCTCCCACTTTAGTTGGAGCGGATTCGATGAAAAGGGTCCTTATGAAGGGTAAATAGAAGTTAACAAATCACGTTGTGGCTTTTACGTAGGTAAGAAAACGTTCTTGCTAGAACCCTATTGCAGCCACGTAAAACTTGCAACAACAATTAGAGGACGTCTAACTTGTTTTTGCAGCAAGTGATTTGTGATGTGATATGGCCAAAGTTGTGATGAATGATGAATGATATATATGTGATGTATGATATCATGTTCTTGTAATAGGAATCACGACTTGCATGTCGATGAGTATGACAACCGGCAGGAGCCATAGGAGTTGTCTTTATTTTTTGTATGACCTGCGTGTCATTGAGAAACGCCATGTAAATTACTTTACTTTATTGCTAAACGTGTTAGCCATAGTAGTAGAAGTAATAGTTGGCGAGCAACTTCATGGAGACACGATGATGGAGATCATGATGATGGAGATCATGGTGTCATGCCGGTGACAAGATGATCATGGAGCCCCAAGATGGAGATCAAAGGAGCTATGTGATATTGGCCATATCATGTCACTATTATTATTTGATTGCATGTGATGTTTATCATGTTTTTGCATTTTGTTTACTTAGAACGATGGTAGTAAACTGTTGGAAATATGCCCTAGAGGCAATAATAAAAGCATTATTATTATATTTCCTTGTTCATGATAATTGTCTTTATTCATGCTATAATTGTGTTATCCGGAAATCGTAATACATGTGTGAATAATAGACATCAACATGTCCCTAGTGAGCCTCTAGTTGACTAGCTCATTGATCAACAGATAGTCATGGTTTCCTGACTATGGACACTGGATGTCATTGATAACGAGATCACATCATTAGGAGAATGATGTGATGGAGAAGACCCAATCCTAAACATAGCACAAGATCGTATAGTTTGTTTGCTAGAGTTTTCCAATGTCAAGTATCTTTTCCTTAGACCATGAGATCGTGTAACTCCCGGATACCGTAGGAGTGCTTTGGGTATGCCAAACGTCACAACGTAACTGGGTGACTATAAAGGTAGACTACGGGTATCTCCGAAAGTGTCTGTTGGGTGACATGGATCAAGACTGGGATTTGTCAGTCCGTATGACGGAGAGGTATCACTGGGCCCACTCGGTAATGCATCATCATAATGAGCTCAGAGTGACCAAGTGTCTGGTCACGGGATCATGCATTACGGTACGAGTAAAGTGACTTGCCGGTAACGAGATTGAACGAGGTATTGGGATACCGACGATCGAATCTCGGGCAAGTAACATATCGATAGACAAAGGGAATAGCGTACGGGGTTGATAGAATCCTCGACATCGTGGTTCATCCGATGAGATCATCGTGGAGCATGTGGGAGCCAACATGGGTATCCAGATCCCGCTGTTGGTTATTGACCGGAGAGTCGTCTCGGTCATGTCTGCTTGTCTCCCGAACCCGTAGGGTCTACACACTTAAGGTTCAGTTACGCTAGGGTTGTAGGGATATGTATATGCAGTAACCCGAATATTGTTCGGAGTCCCGGATGAGATCCCGGACGTCACGAGGAGTTCCGGAATGGTCCGGAGGTAAAGATTTATATATGGGAAGTCCTGTTTCGGGCATCGGGACAAGTTTCGGGGTTATTGGTATTGTACCGGGACCACCGGAAGGGTCCCGGGGGTCCACCGGGTGGGTCCACCTGTCCCGGGGGGGGGCACATGGGCTGTAGGGGGTGCGCCTTGGCCTAATGGGCCAAGGGCACCAGCCCCACATAGGCCCATGCGCCTAGGGTTTGAAGGGGGAAGAGTCCTAGGAGGGGAAGGCACCTCCTAGGTGCCTTGGGGGGGAGGGAAACCCCCTTGGCCGCCGCACCCCCTAGGAGATTGGATCTCCTAGGGACGGCCACCCCCCCTTGGCCCTCCTATATATAGTGGGGGAGAGGAGGGACTTCATACCTGAACGCCTTGGCCTTTGGTTGCCTCCTTCTCCCTCCCCAACACCTCCTCCACCTCCATAGTGCTTAGCGAAGCTCTGCCGGAGTACTGCAGCTCCATCAACACCACGCCGTCGTGCTGCTGCTGGTGCCATCTCCCTCAACCTCTCCTCCCTCCCTTGCTGGATCAAGAAGGAGGAGACGTGGCTGTTCCGTACGTGTGTTGAACGCGGAGGTGCCGTCCGTTCGGCGCTGGTCATCGGTGATTTGGATCACGTCGAGTACGACTACATCATCATCGTTCTTTTGAACGCTTCCGCTCGCAATCTACAAAGGTATATAGATGCATCTAATCACTCGTTGCTAGATGAACTCCTAGATGATCTTGGTGAAACGAGTAGGAAAATTTTTGTTTTCTGCAACGTTCCCCAACAGTGGTATCAGAGCTAGGTCTATGCGTAGTTCTTCTTGCGCGAGTAGAACACAATTTGTTGTGGGCATAGATTTGTCAACTTTCTTGCCGTTACTAGTCCTTTCTTGCTTCAGTGGTATTGTGGGATGAAGCGGCCCGGACCAACCTTACACGTACGCTTACGTGAGACCGGTTCCACCGACTAACATGCACTAGTTGCATAAGGTGGCTGGCGGGTGTCTGTCTCTCCCACTTTAGTTGGAGCGGAATCGATGAACAGGGTCCTTATGAAGGGTAAATAGAAGTTGACAAATCACGTTGTGGCTTTAACGTAGGTAAGAAGACGTTCTTGCTAGAACCCTAATCAGCCACGTAAAACTTGCAACAACAATTACAGGACGTCTAACTTGTTTTTGCAGCAAGTGGTTTGTGATATGATATGGCCAAAGTTGTGATGAATGATGAATGATCTATATGTGATGTATGAGATGTTCATGCTATTGTAATAGGATTCACGACTTGCATGTCGATGAGTATGACAACCGGCAGGAGCCATAGGAGTTGTCTTTATTCTTTTAATGACCTGCGTGTCATGGAGAAACGCCATGTAAATTACTTTACTTTATTGCTAAACGTGTTAGCCATAGTAGTAGAAGTAATAGTTGGCGAGCAACTTCATGGAGACACGATGATGGAGATCATGATGATGGAGATCATGGTGTCAAGCCGGTGACAAGATGATCATGGAGCCCCAAGATGGAGATCAAAGGAGCTATGTGATATTGGCCATATCATGTCACGTTTATTATTTGATTGCATGTGATGTTTATCATGTTTTGCATCTTGTTTACTTAGAATGACGGTAGTAAATAAGATCATCCCTCACAATAAATTCAAGAAGTGTTCCCCCTAACTGTGCACCGTTGCGATAGTTCGCTGTTTCAAAACACCACGTGATGATCGGGTGTTTTATTCAGACATTCGCATACAACGGGTGTAAGACAGATTTACACATGCAAACACTTAGGTTGACTTGACGAGCCTAGCATGTACAGACATGGCCTCGGAACACAGAAGACCGAAAGGTCGAGCATGAGTCGTATAGAAGATACGATCAACATGAAGATGTTCACCGATGTTGACTAGTCCGTCTCACGTGATGATCGGACACGGTCTAGTTTAACTCGGATCATGTAATACTTAGATGACTAGAGGGATGTCTAATCTAAGTGGGAGTTCACTAATAATTTGATTAGTTGAACTTAATTATCATGAACTTAGTCTAAAATCTTTGCAATATGTCTTGTAGATCAAATGGCCAACGTAGTCCTCAACTTCAACGCGTTCCTAGAGAAAACTAAGCTGAAAGACGATGGCAGCAACTATACGGACTGGGTCCGGAACCTGAGGATCATCCTCATAGCTGCCAAGAAAGATTATGTCCTACAAGCACCGCTTGGTGACGCACCCGTTCTCCCTGCAGAACAAGATGTTATGAACGCTTGGCAGGCACGTTTCGATGACTACTCCCTCGTTCAGTGCGGCATGCTTTACAGCCTAGAGCCGGGGCTCCAAAAGCGTTTTGAGAGACATGGAGCATATGAGATGTTCGAAGAGCTGAAAATGGTTTTCCAAGCTCATGCCCGGGTCGAGAGATATGAAGTCTCCGACAAATTCTTCAGCTGTAAGATGGAGGAAAATAGTTCTGTCAGTGAGCACATACTCACTATGTCTGGGTTGCATAACCGCTTGACTCAGCTGGGAGTTAATCTCCCGGATGATGCGGTCATTGACAGAATCCTCCAGTCGCTTCCACCAAGCTACAAGAGCTTTGTGATGAACTTCAATATGCAGGGGATGGAAAAGACCATTCCTGAAGTATTTGCTATGCTGAAATCAGCAGAGGTAGAAGTCAGGAAGGAACATCAAGTGTTGATGGTCAATAAAACCACTAAGTTCAAGAAAGGCAAGGGTAAAAAGAACTTCAAGAAGGACGGCAAGGAGGTTGCCGCGCCCGGCAAGCAAGCTGCCGGGAAGAAGCCAAAGAATGGATCCAAGCCCGAGACTGAGTGCTTTTATTGCAAGGGAAGCGGTCACTGGAAGGGGAACTGCCCTAAGTACTTAGCGGATAAGAAGGCCGGCAAAACGAAAGGTATATGTGATATACATGTAATTGATGTGTACCTTACTAGTGCCCGTAGTGGCTCCTGGGTATTTGATACCGGTGCAGTTGCTCACATTTGTAACTCAAAGCAGGGGCTGCGGAATAAGCGGAAACTAGCAAAGGACGAGGTGACGATGCGCGTCAGGAATGGTTCCAAGGTCAATGTGATCGCCGTCGGCACGCTACCTCTGCATCTCCCTTCGGGATTAGTTTTAAACCTTAATAATTGTTATTTAGTGCCAGCTTTGAGCATGAACATTGTATCGGGATCTCGTTTAATTCGAGATGGCTACTCTTTTAAATCTGAGAATAATGGTTGTTCCATTTTTATGAGAGATATGTTTTATGGTCATGCTCCTATGGTGAATGGTTTATTCTTTATGAATCTCGAACGTGATGCTACACATGTTCATAATGTGAGTACCAAAAGAAGTAAGGTTGATAATGATAGTCCCACATACTTGTGGCACTGCCGCCTTGGTCACATAGGTGTCAAACGCATGAAGAAGCTCCATGCTGTTGGACTTTTAGAGTCTCTTGATTATGAATCATTTGACACGTGCGAACCATGCCTTATGGGTAAAATGACCAAGACTCCGTTCTCAGGAACAATGGAGCGAGCAACCGACTTATTGGAAATCATACATACTGATGTGTGCGGTCCGATGAGTGTTGAGGCTCGCGGTGGCTATCGTTATGTTCTCACCCTCACTGATGATTTAAGTAGGTATGGGTATATCTACTTAATGAAACACAAGTCTGAAACCTTTGAAAAGTTCAAGGAATTTCAGAGTGAGGTTGAAAATCAACGTGACAGGAAAATCAAGTTTCTACGATCAGATCGTGGAGGAGAATACTTGAGTCACGAGTTTGGGGCACACTTAAGAAAATGTGGAATAGTTTCACAACTCACGCCGCCTGGAACACCTCAGCGTAATGGTGTGTCCGAACGTCGTAATCGCACTCTGTTAGATATGGTGCGATCTATGATGTCTCTTACCGATTTACCGCTTTCTTTTGGGGCTATGCTTTAGAGACTGCCGCATTCACTTTAAATAGGGCTCCGTCGAAATCCGTTGAGACGACACCGTATGAATTATGGTTTGGGAAGAAACCTAAGCTGTCGTTTCTAAAAGTTTGGGGATGCGATGCTTATGTCAAGAAACTTCAACCTGAAAAGCTCGAACCCAAGTCGGAAAAATGCGTCTTCATAGGATACCCAAAAGAAACTATTGGGTACACCTTCTACCTCAGATCCGAAGGCAAGATCTTTGTTGCCAAGAATGGGTCCTTTCTAGAGAAAGAGTTTCTCTCGAAAGAAGTAAGTGGCAGGAAAGTAGAGCTTGATGAAGTATTACCTCTTGAACCGGAAAATGGTGCAACTCAAGAAAATGTTCCTGAGGTGTCTGCACCGACTAGAGAGGAAGTTAATGAAAATGATCTAGATACTTCTGATCAAGCCCCTACTGAAATTCGATGGTCCACAAGGACACGTTCCGCACCAGAGTGGTACGGCAACCCTGCCTTGGAAATCATGCTGTTAGACAATGGTGAACCTTCGAACTATGAAGAAGCGATGGCGGGCCCGGATTCCGACAAATGGCTGGAAGCCATGAAATCCGAGATAGGATCCATGTATGAAAACAAAGTATGGACTTTGACTGACTTGCCCGTTGAGCGGCGAGCCATAGAAAATAAATGGATCTTTAAGAGGAAGACAGACGCGGATGGTAATGTGACCATCTATAAAGCTCGGCTTGTCGCTAAGGGTTATCGACAAGTTCAAGGGGTTGACTACGATGAGACTTTCTCACCGGTAGCGAAGCTGAAGTCCGTCCGAATCATGTTAGCAATTGCCGCATTCTATGATTACGAAATATGGCAAATGGACGTCAAAACGGCATTCCTTAATGGTTTCCTTAAGGAAGAATTGTATATGATGCAGCCGGAAGGTTTTGTCGATCCTAAGAATGCTGACAAAGTGTGCAAGCTCCAACGCTCGATTTATGGGCTGGTGCAAGCATCTCGGAGTTGGAACATTCGCTTTGATGAGATGATCAAAGCGTTTGGGTTTACACAGACTTATGGAGAAGCCTGCGTTTACAAGAAAGTGAGTGGGAGCTCTGTAGCATTTCTCATATTATATGTAGATGACATACTTTTGATGGGAAATGATATAGAACTCTTGGACAGCATCAAGGCCTACTTGAATAAAAGTTTTTCAATGAAGGACCTTGGAGAAGCTGCTTATATATTAGGCATCAAAATCTATAGAGATAGATCGAGACGCCTCATAGGTCTTTCACAAAGCACATACCTTGATAAGATATTGAAGAAGTTCAATATGGATCAATCCAAGAAGGGGTTCTTGCCTGTGTTGCAAGGTATGAAATTGAGCTCAGCTCAATGTCCGACCACGGCAGAAGATATAGAAGAGATGAGCGTCATCCCCTATGCCTCAGCCATAGGTTCTATTATGTATGCCATGCTGTGTACCAGACCTGATGTAAACCTTGCCGTAAGTTTGGTAGGAAGGTACCAAAGTAATCCCGGCAAGGAACACTGGACAGCGGTCAAGAATATCCTGAAGTACCTGAAAAGGACTAAGGAAATGTTTCTCGTTTATGGAGGTGACGAAGAGCTCGTCGTAAAGGGTTACGTCGACGCTAGCTTCGACACAGATCTGGATGACTCTAAGTCACAAACCGGATACGTGTATATTTTGAATGGTGGGGCAGTAAGCTGGTGCAGTTGCAAGCAAAGCGTCGTGGCGGGATCTACATGTGAAGCGGAGTACATGGCAGCCTCGGAGGCAGCACATGAAGCAATATGGGTGAAGGAGTTCATCACCGACCTAGGAGTCATACCCAATGCGTCGGGGCCGATCAAGCTCTTCTGTGACAACACTGGAGCTATTGCACTTGCCAAGGAGCCCAGGTTTCACAAGAAGACAAGGCACATCAAGCGTCGCTTCAACTCCATTCGTGAAAATGTTCAAGATGGAGACATAGAGATTTGTAAAGTACATACGGACCTGAATGTAGCAGATCCGTTGACTAAACCTCTCCCTAGAGCAAAACATGATCAACACCAGAATTCCATGGGTGTTCGATTCATCACAATGTAACTAGATTATTGACTCTAGTGCAAGTGGGAGACTGTTGGAAATATGCCCTAGAGGCAATAATAAAAGCATTATTATTATATTTCCTTGTTCATGATAATTGTCTTTATTCATGCTATAATTGTGTTATCCGGAAATCGTAATACATGTGTGAATAACAGACATCAACATGTCCCTAGTGAGCCTCTAGTTGACTAGCTCGTTGATCAACAGATAGTCATGGTTTCCTGACTATGGACACTGGATGTCATTGATAACGAGATCACATCATTAGGAGAATGATGTGATGGACAAGACCCAATCCTAAACATAGCACAAGATCGTATAGTTCGTTTGCTAGAGTTTTCCAATGTCAAGTATCTTTTCCTTAGACCATGAGATCGTGTAACTCCCGGATACCGTAGGAGTGCTTTGGGTATGCCAAACGTCACAACATAACTGGGTGACTATGAAGGTAGACTACGGGTATCTCCGAAAGTGTCTGTTGGGTGACATGGATCAAGACTGGGATTGGTCACTCTGTATGACGGAGAGGTATCACTGGGCCCACTCGGTAATGCATCATCATAATGAGCTCAGAGTGACCAAGTGTCTGGTCACGGGATCATGCATTACGGTACGAGTAAAGTGACTTGCCGGTAACGAGATTGAACGAGGTATTGGGATACCGACGATCGAATCTCGGGCAAGTAACATATCGATAGACAAAGGGAATAGCGTACGGGGTTGATAGAATCCTCGACATCGTGGTTCATCCGATGAGATCATCGTGGAGCATGTGGGAGCCAACATGGGTATCCAGATCCCGCTGTTGGTTATTGACCGGAGAGTCGTCTCGGTCATGTCTGCTTGTCTCCCGAACCCGTAGGGTCTACACACTTAAGGTTCAGTTACACTAGGGTTGTAGGGATATGTATATGCAGTAACCCGAATATTGTTCGGAGTCCCGGATGAGATCCCGGACGTCACGAGGAGTTCCGGAATGGTCCGGAGGTAAAGATTTATATATGGGAAGTCCTGTTTCGGGCATCGGGACAAGTTTCGGGGTTATCGGTATTGTACCGGGACCACCGGAAGGGTCCCGGGGGTCCACCGGGTGGGTCCACCTGTCCCGGGGGGGCCACATGGGCTGTAGGGGGTGCGCCTTGGCCTAATGGGCCAAGGGCACCAGCCCCACATAGGCCCATGCGCCTAGGGTTTGAAGGGGGAAGAGTCCTAGGAGGGGAAGGCACCTCCTAGGTGCCTTGGGGGGGGGAGGGAAACCCCCCTTGGCCGTCGCACCCCCTAGGAGATTGGATCTCCTAGGGCCGGCCACCCCCCCTTAGCCCTCCTATATATAGTGGGGGAGAGGAGGGACTTCATACCTGAATGCCTTGGCCTTTGGTTGCCTCCTTCTCCCTCCCCAACACCTCCTCCACCTCCATAGTGCTTAGCGAAGCTCTGCCGGAGTACTGCAGCTCCATCAACACCACGCCGTCGTGCTGCTGCTGGTGCCATCTCCCTCAACCTCTCCTCCCTCCCTTGCTGGATCAAGAAGGAGGAGACGTGGCTGTTCCGTACGTGTGTTGAACGCGGAGGTGCCGTCTGTTCGGCGCTGGTCATCGGTGATTTGGATCACGTCGAGTACGACTACATCATCACCGTTCTTTTGAACGCTTCCGCTCGCGATCTACAAAGGTATGTAGATGCATCTAATCACTCGTTGCTAGATGAACTCCTAGATGATCTTGGTGAAACGAGTAGGAAAATTTTTGTTTTCTGCAACGTTCCCCAACATAAATAAGATGATCCCTCATAATAATTTCAAGAAAGTGTTTCCCCTAACTGTGCACCGTTGCGACAGTTCGTTGTTCCGAAGCACCATGTGATGATCGGGTGTGATAGATTCCAACGTTCACATACAACGGGTGTAAGACAGATTTACACATGCAAACACTTAGGTTGACTTGACGAGCCTAGCATGTACAGACATGGCCTCGAAACACAGAAGACCGAAAGGTCGAGCATGAGTCGTATAGAAGATACGATCAACATGAAGATGTTCACCGATGTTGACTAGTCCGTCTCACGTGATGATCGGACACGGCCTAGTTAACTCGGATCATGTTATACTTAGATGACTGGAGGGATGTCTATCTGAGTGGGAGTTCATTATATAATTTGATTAGATGAACTTAATTATCATGAACTTAGTCTAAAATCTTTACAATATGTCATGTAGATCAAATGGCCCATGTTGTCCCCAACTTCAATGCGTTCCTAGAGAAAACCAAGCTAAAAGACGATGGCAGCAATTATACGGACTAGGTCCGGAACCTGAGGATCATCCTCATAGCTGCCAAGAAAGATTATGTCCTACAAGCACCGCTAGGTGACGCACCCGTCCCACAGAACCAAGACGTTATGAACGCTTGGCAGACACGTGCTGATGACTACTCCCTCGTTCAGTGCGGCATGCTTTACAGCTTAGAACCGGGGCTCCAAAAGCGTTTTGAGCGACACGAAGCATATGAGATGTTCGAAGAGCTGAAAATGGTTTTCCAAGCTCATGCCCGGGTCGAGAGATATGAAGTCTCCGACAAGTTCTTCAGCTGTAAGATGGAGGAAAATAGTTCTGTCAGTGAGCACATACTCACTATGTCTGGATTACATAACCGCTTAACTCAGCTGGGAGTTAATCTCCCGGATGACGCGGTCATTGACAGAATCCTTCAGTCGCTTCCACCGAGCTACAAGAGCTTTGTGATGAACTTCAATATGCAGGGGATGGAAAAGACCATTCCTGAAGTATTTGCAATGCTGAAATCAGCAGAGGTAGAAGTCAAAAAGGAACATCAAGTGTTGATGGTGAATAAAACCACTAAGTTCAAGAAAGGCAAGGGTAAGAAGAACTTCAAGAAGGACGGCAAGGGAGTTGCCGCGCCCGGTAAGCAAGCTACCGGGAAGAAGCCAAAGAATGGACCCAAGCCCGAGACTGAGTGCTTTTATTGCAAGGGAAGTGGTCACTGGAAGCGGAACTGCCCCAAATACTTAGTGGACAAGAAGGCCGGCAAAACGAAAGGTATATGTGATATACATGTAATTGATGTGTACCTTACCAGTACTCGTAGTAGCTCCTGGGTATTTGATACCGGTGCAGTTGCTCACATTTGTAACTCAAAGCAGGAGCTGCGGAATAAGCGGAGACTGGCGAAGGATGAGGTGACGATGCGCGTCGGGAATGGTTCCAAGGTCGATGTGATCGCCGTCGGCACGCTACCTCTACATTTACCCATGGGATTAGTTTTAAACCTCAATAATTGTTATTTAGTACCAGCTTTGAGCATGAACATTGTATTAGGATCTCGTTTAATTCGAGATGGCTACTCATTTAAATCCGAGAATAATGGTTGTTCTATTTATATGAGAGATATGTTTTATGGTCATGCTCCTATGGTGAATGGTTTATTCTTAATGAATCTCGAGCGTAATGCTACACATATTCATAGTGTGAATACCAAAAGATGTAAGGTTGATAATGATAGTCCCACATACTTGTGGCACTGCCGCCTTGGTCACATAGGTGTCAAACGCGTGAAGAAGCTCCATGCAGATGGACTTTTAGAGTCTCTTGATTACGAATCATTTGACACGTGCGAACCATGCCTCATGGGTAAAATGACCAAGACTCTGTTCTCAGGAACAATGGAGCGAGCAACCAACTTATTGGAAATCATACATACTGATGTGTGCGGTCCAATGAGTGTTGAGGCTCGCGGTGGCTATCGTTATGTTCTCACTCTCACTGATGACTTGAGTAGATATGTGTATGTCTACTTAATGAAACACAAGTCTGAGACCTTTGAAAGGTTCAAGGAATTTCAGAGTGAGGTTGAGAATCAACGAGACAGGAAAATCAAGTTCCTGCGATCAGATCGTGGAGGAGAATACTTGAGTCACGAATTTGGCACACACTTAAGAAAATGTGGAATAGTTTCACAACTCACGCCGCCTGGAACACCTCAGCGTAATGGTGTGTCCGAACGTCGTAATCGCACTCTATTAGATATGGTGTGATCTATGATGTCTCTTACCGATTTACCGCTGTCATTTTGGGGCTATGCTTTAGAGACTGCTGCATTCACTTTAAATAGGGCTCCGTCAAAATCCGTTGAGACGACACCGTATGAATTATGGTTTGGGAAGAAGCCTAAGTTGTCATTTCTAAAAGTTTGGGGATGCGATGCTTATGTCAAGAAACTTCAACCTGAAAAGCTCGAACCCAAGTCGGAAAAATGCATCTTCATAGGATACCCTAAAGAAACTATTGGGTATACCTTCTACCTCAGATCCGAAGGCAAGATCTTTGTTGCCAAGAATGGATCCTTTCTAGAGAAAGAGTTTCTCTCGAAAGAAGTAAGTGGGAGGAAAGTAGAGCTTGATGAAGTATTGCCTCTTGAAGCAGAGGGTAGCGCGGCTCAGGAAAATGTTCTTGTGGTGCCTGCACCAATTAGAGAGGAAGTTAATGATGATGATCAAGATATTTCTGATCAAGCTCCTACTAAACTTCGAAGGTCCACAAGGACACGTTCTGCACCATAGTGGTACGTCAACCCTGTCTTGGAAATCATGTTGTTAGACAACGGTGAACCTTCGAACTATGAAGAAGCGATGGCGGGCCCGGATTCTGACAAATGGCTGGAAGCCATGAAATGCGAGATAGGATCCATGTATGAAAACGAAGTATGGACTTTGACTGACTTGCCCGATGATCGGCGAGCCATAGAAAATAAATGGATCTTTAAGAAGAAGACATACGCGGATGGTAATGTGACCATCTATAAAGCTAGGCTTGTCGCTAAGGGTTACCGACAAGTTCAAGGGGTTGACTACGATGAGACTTTCTCTCCCGTGGCAAAGCTGAAGTCCGTCCAAATCATGTTAGCAATTGCCGCATACTATGATTATGAGATATGGCAAATGGACGTCAAAACGGCATTCCTTAACGGTTATCTTAAGGAAGAACTGTATATGATGCAGCCGGAAGGTTTTGTCGATCCTAAGAATGCTGACAAGGTGTGCAAGCTCCAACGCTCGATTTATGGGCTGGTGCAAGCATCTCGGAGTTAGAACATTCGCTTTGATGAGATGATCAAAGCGTTTGGGTTTATGCAGACTTATGGAGAAGCCTGCGTTTACAAGAAAGTGAGTGAGAGCTCTGTAGCATTTCTCATATTATATGTAGATGACATACTTTTGATGGGAAATGATATAGAGCTTTTGGACAGCATTAAGGCCTACTTGAATAAGAGTTTTTCAATGAAGGACCTTGGAGAAGCTGCTTATATATTAGGCATCAAGATCTATAGAGATAGATCAAGACGCCTCATAGGTCTTTCACAAAGCACATACCTTGATAAGATATTGAAGAAGTTCAATATGGATCAGTCTAAGAAGGGGTTCTTGCCTGTGTTGCAAGGTGTGAAATTGAGCTCAGCTCAATGTCCAACCACGGCAGAAGATATAGAAGAGATGAGTGTCATCCCCTATGCCTCAGCTATAGGTTCTATTATGTATGCCATGCTGTGTACCAGACCTGATGTAAACCTTGCCGTAAGTTCGGTAGGTAGGTACCAAAGTAATCCTGGCAAGGAACACTGGACAGCGGTCAAGAATATCCTGAAGTACCTGAAAAGGACTAAGGAAATGTTTCTCATTTATGGAGGTGACGAAGAGCTCGTCGTAAAGGGTTACGTCGACGCTAGCTTCGACACAGATCTGGATGACTCTAAGTCACAAACCGGATACGTGTATATTTTGAATGGTGGGGCAGTAAGCTGGTGCAGTTGCAAGCAAAGCGTTGTGGCGGGATCTACATATGAAGCGGAGTACATGGCAGCCTCCGAGGCAGCACAGGAAGCAGTCTGGGTGAAGGAGGTCATTACCGACCTAGGAGTCATACCCAATGCGTCAGGCCCGATGACTCTCTTCTGTGACAACACTGGAGCTATTGCCCTTGCCAAGGAGCCCAGGTTTCACAGGAAGACCAGGCATATCAAGTGTCGCTTCAACTCCATTCGTGAAAGTGTTCAAAATGGAGACATAGAGATTTGTAAAGTACATACGGACCTGAATGTAGCAGATCCGTTGACTAAACCTCTCCCTAGAGCAAAACATGATCAACACCAGAATTCCATGGGTGTTTGATTCATCACAATGTAACTAGATTATTGACTCTAGTGCAAGTGGGAGACTGTTGGAAATATGCCCTAGAGGCAATAATAAAAGGATTATTATTATATTTCCTTGTTCATGATAATTATCTTTTATTCATGCTATAATTGTGTTATCCGGAAATCGTAATACATGTGTGAATACATAGACACCAACATGTCCCTAGTAAGCCTCTAGTTGACTAGCTCGTTGATCAACAGATAGTCATGGTTTCCTGACTATGGACATTGGATGTCATTGATAATGAGATCACATCATTAGGAGAATGCTGTGATGGACAAGACCCAATCCTAAACATAGCACAAGATCGTATAGTTCGTTTGCTAGAGTTTTTCCAATGTCAAGTATCTTTTCCTTAGACCATGAGATCGTGTAACTCCCGGATACCGTAGGAGTGCTTTGGGTGTACCAAACGTCACAACATAACTAGGTGACTATAAAGGTATACTACGGGTATCTCCGAAAGTGTCTGTTGTGTTGACACGGATCAAGACTGGGAATTTTCACTCCGTATGACGGAGAGGTATCTTTGGGCCCACTCGGTAATGCATCATCACAATGAGCTCAAAGTGACCAAGTGTCTGGTCATGGGATCATGCATTACAGTACGAGTAAAGTGACTTGCCGGTAACGAGATTGAATGAGGTATTGGGATACCGACGATCGAATCTCGGGCAAGTAACGTACCGATTGACAAAGGGAATTGTATACGGGGTTGCTTGAATCCTCGACATCGTGGTTCATCTGATGAGATCATCGAGGAGCATGTGGGAGCCAACATGGGTATCCAGATCCCGTTGTTGGTTATTGACCGGAGAGCCATCTCGGTCATGTCTACATGTCTCCCGAACCCGTAGGGTCTACACACTTAAGGTTCGGTGACGCTAGGGTTGTAAAGATATGAATATGCAGTAACCCGAAAGTTGTTCGGAGTCCCGGATGAGATCCTGGACGTCACGAGGAGTTCCAGAATGGTCCGGAGGTGAAGAATTATATATAGGAAGTGCAGTTTCGGCCATCGGGAGAGTTTTGGGGGTCACCGGTATTGTACCGGGACCACCGGAAGGGTCCCGGGGGTCCACCGGGTGGGGCCACCCATCCCGGAGGGCCCCATGGGCCAAAGTGGGGAGGGGAACCAGCCCATAGTGGGCTGGTGCGCCCCCCTTGGCCCACCCCATGCGCCTAGGGTTGGGAACCCTAGGGTGGGGAGGCGCCCCACCTGGCTTGGGGGGCACTCCACCCCTTGGCCGCCGCCCCCCCTAGGAGATCCCATCTCCTAGGGCCGGCGCACCCCCTAAGGGGCCTATATAAAGGGGGGGAGGGAGGGGGCAGCCGCACCCTTGAGTCTTGGCGCCTCCCTCTCCCCTGCAACACCTCTCCCTCTCGTAGTAGAACGGCGAAGCCCTGCTGCGGTGATCCCTGCATCCACCACCACGTCGTCGTGCTGCTGGATCTTCATCAACCTCTCCTTCCCCCTTGCTGGATCAAGAAGGAGGAGACATCATGCTGACTGTACGTGTGTTGAACGCGGAGGTGCCGTCCGTTCGGCGCTAGGATCTCCGGTGATTTGGATCACGTCGAGTACGACTTCCTTATCCCCGTTCTTTGAACGCTTCCGCGCGTGATCTACAAAGGTATGTAGATGCAATCCGATCACTCGTTGCTAGATGAACTCATAGATGGATCTTGGTGAAACCGTAGGAATTTTTTTGTTTTCTGCAACGTTCCCCAACAATAATAAATTAGCAGTGCAAGCATCTTAGATCTTCTTGTATTACACCTTGAGTAGATGGATGCTTTTGCTGCACTTCTGTAGTATAGGACTATAGAGTGACAAAAAAATAGTATCACTGCAAGTGCATCAGAAAGACAAACATGAATTTTGCGAAGCACCATCTTCTTACAGGGATTTTGTGAAGCACTTGATTTAACTAATGCAACTACCTGGTGGCCGAGCTAACAATATCATCATTGTTGATTCCTGTTTGCGCTAAGGACGCCCAGCCGGAAGGAACAGATGAGCAAGAGTTGTGAACCTAGGTTTGTAGAAAAAACAAAGAATAAAGGATTGAAACCAGTCATATTGGGCGACAAAACATGATGTGTAATCGATAAT
Organism: Triticum aestivum; assembly: GCF_018294505.1. Classification (NCBI taxonomy): domain Eukaryota; kingdom Viridiplantae; phylum Streptophyta; class Magnoliopsida; order Poales; family Poaceae; genus Triticum; species Triticum aestivum. The sequence goes on from NC_057809.1 coordinate 605,666,192, forward strand.
CACACATGGCCGCCACATCAGGAGAAGATCTTCGCATGGTGGATCCATATCAACCAGCTAACGCTTCAATTTCCTTCATGAGAAAGTCAAATATTATGTTCCCAACCTTATTCTCGTGAACCCAAGAATAAACATAATCAACAATACATCGGATTCGTGGTACGCATCCCGATTCTTTCTAAGAAATTCCAGGGAAAACTGGGAGACCAGACCTTAAAATCATCGAAACCATGAAAGTTTTGTGGTACATAATAACGTACTTGTACCGAGGCAGCGAAGGATGGAAACAGAGAGGAAACTATCCAATAATCCCCACCGGCGAGGGGCGCACATCATCCGCCGTGAAGAGTGATTACTTCCCATCGATCCCCTCATACAGCGACGAACTCCGCCACCTAGGGCTCACGAAAGGAGAGGGATCGGGAGAGGTCGGGAGAGGTGCCCGATGACCGGGGGTCGGCCCCTCTTCAGCCCCTCAACCCGGTCTGTGATGGCTCCTGCGACTTCAGGTACTTGATGCAGGCAATGCAATTGCCGAGATTGGGCTCCTCGCCGGACATGGCTACTGCGGTGGCGCGGACGCGCATTGCAAGGGCGGCGCCGCCGCAAAAGTATGTCTAGGGTCTTACCCCAAAGATCGCGAGAAAAAAGATGAAACGGAGGGGATGCGAATGACGATGGAGATTGGAGAGGCGATGCGTCGATTTCCTTCTTTTTTCTGCGGCGAGTGGCTGAGGTATCTTTTTCCGAGGGCATGAGGCTAAATGGGTTGCGTAGATGGCCCAGTTAACCAGAAACCTTCGATTTTTCTACCGGGGTAGCGGTTTAATGGACCGCCGGCCCAAGACGTTAGCTTCGACTCAAACAAGTACTCGACGGTAGATGACGATCAGAAAACACGATCGAACGGCCCAGGAGAATGGAGGCGTGAGAGGCCAGCAAAGTGGCTCAGTTGTACTGTCGTAAATTATTGTTGACATTACCCTTGAGGTAAAAGGTTGGGAGGCAAAACTATAAGATTCTATCTTTCTCTGTGTCCGATTAAAACTTCATAACCATAAATATGGCGTGAGTGTTAGCAATTGTGAAATACTAAATGATAGTTGAGTATGTGGACTTGCTGAAAAGCTCTTATATTGACTCTTTCTGATGTTATGATAAATTGCAATTGCTTCAATGTCTGGGATTATAGTTTGTTGGTTCTCAATGAAGTTTATGATTCATACTTGAAATTGTGAATGAATTGTTACTTTAGCATAAGAAATTATATGACAATATTTATATATGTTGAAGTTATAAGAATGATCATGATGCCCTCATGTCCGCATTTTATTTTATCGACACCTGTATCTCTAAACATGTGGACATATTTCGATATCGGCTTCCGCCTGAGGACAAGCGAGGTCTAAGCTTGGGGGAGTTGATACGTCCATTTTGCATCATGCTTTTATATCGATATTTATCGCATTCTGGACTGTTACTACACATTATGTCACAATACTTATGCCTATTCTCTCTTATTTTACAAGGTTTACATGAAGAGGGGGAATGTCGGCAGCTGGAATTCTGGGCTGGAAAAGGAGCAAATATTAAAGACCTATTCTGCAAAACTCCAAAAGTCCTGAAACTTCACGGGAGCAAGTTTTCGGAATATATAAAAAATATTGGGCGAAAGAAGTACCAGAGGGGGGCCACCCACCGTCCACGAGGGTGGGGGCGCGGCCTACCCCCATGGGCGTGCCTCCTACCTCGTGGGCCCCCTAGCAGCCCTCTGATGCCGATCTTTGGCTATATGGAGTCTTTCGTCGAGGAAAAAATCATAAGCAAGCTCACGGGACGAAACTCCGCCGCCACGAGGCGGAACCTTGGCAGAACCAATCTAGGGCTCCGGCGGAGCTGTTCTGCCGGGGAAACTTCCTTTCGGGAGGGGGAAATCATCACCATCGTCATCACCATCGATCCTCTCATCAGGAGGGGGTCAATCTCCATCAACATCTTCACCAGCACCATCTCATCTCAAACCCTAGTTCATCTCTTGTATCCAATCTTTGTCCCAAAGCCTGTGGGTTGCTAGTAGTGTTGATTACTCTTTGTAGTTGATGCTAGTTGGTTTATTCGCTGGAAGCTCATATGTTCATATCCTTTATGCATAGTAATACCCCTCTAATTATGAACATGAATATGATTTGTGAATAGTTACGTTTGTTCCTGAGGACATAGGAGCAGTCTTGCTATAAGTAGTGATGTGAATTTGGTATTCGTTTGATATTTTGATTAGATGTATGTTGTCTTTCCTCTAGTGGTGTCATGTGAACGTCGACTACATGACACTTCACCATTGTTTGGGCCTAGAGGAGGGCATTGGGAAGTAATAAGTAGATGATGGGTTGCTAGAGTGACAGAAGCTTAAACCCTAGTTTATGCGTTGCTTCATAAGGGGGTGATTTGGATCCATATGTTTCATGCTATGGTTAGGTTTATCTTAATACTTCTGTTGTAGTTGCGGATGCTTGCAAGAGAGGTTAATAATAAGTGGGATGTTTGTCCAAGAAAGGGCAGTACCCAAGCACCGGTCCACCCACATATCAAATTATCAAAGTACCGAACGCGAATCATATGAGCGTGATAAAAACTAGCTTGACGATAATTCCCATGTGTCCTCGGGAGCGCTTTCCTTTATATAAGAGTTTGTCCAGACTTGTCCTTTGCTACAAAAAAGGATTGGGCCATCTTGCTGCATCTTATTTACTTTTATTACTTGTTACCCGTTATAAATTATCTTATCACAAAACTATGTGTTACCGATAATTTCAGTGCTTACAGAGAATACCTTACTGAAAACTGCTTATCATTTCCTTCTGCTCCTCGTTGGGTTCGACACTCTTACTTATCGAAAGGACTACAATAGATCCCCTATACGTGTGGGTCATCACTTCTCTTCATCGGCCGCGACTGCTGTTCCGATGCGCTGGTCCTATTGGGCCTTAGCACGACGACTCCCCGACTGTCTACCACAACAAGATTTGCCCGACTCCAGTGAGTGAGGGGCGATGACGGCGGCGCGCCTTTGACTTGCTCCAGTGCTTGTACGATTGCTAGGTGCTCTATGAATATGGATGTAATTTTTACTTCTAGTGTTCTTTATAGTACTGCTTTGAAATATGATGAATATATTAGAACTTTTTACCACAAAAAAACAGCGAACCAGTGGCACTCTGGCAAAAAGCTAGGACTGTAGCAACTTGTTGCTGTAAGGACAGTTTTTCTAGTTTTGGAATTTCTGAACCATTTTTTAAACATAAATATACATAATTTGCGAAAAAAATTGAACAACGAAACATTTTGTGAAATTTGAAACAAAATTTCCAAAAACACAAGCGTTTTTCTGAAAATCCCAAACATTATTTGAATTTCTAAACAAATTTTGAAAATGAGAACATTTTTATTAGTCCAAACGATATTGAAACAACAATCATTTTTAAACAATGCAAACATGTTTTGAAACTCCAAACAAAAAATTGAAATTTCACAAAACTTTCTGAAAGAGAGAAAAAATCATAAAAAGAAACAAAAAACAAAAAACATGAATGCAAATAGCAGAAAAAAAATAAATAGGAAAAAACAATAAAAAAGACCAAGACCATTCGGATGGTTCCAAAAAACAAAAAACCATTGTAAAGCTCAATGGCCCTGCCCATTTTGGTTGCTCGCACTACTATCTATATACGGGGAAAGTACATGAATGAACCCATGGGCATATGATTCCACTTTGGAAAACTGAATTATAAATACCAAAAAATCCTGAAAAAAGTTCCACGCATACATCTTCACATTCTATGTGCACGCAGAAAATTTCACGGAAAACAAACTTTTTTGGCCCGTGCAAAAAAGAGAAAAAATGTGCCATGGAACGCTATTTAGAAGCACTGAAATTTATTTTTTTCGTGGAGGCAAAAAAAATATTTTTTCACAAAACTTTGTACCCCACACACAGTTTGCGCAGATATATGCGTAAAAGTTTCTTTTAACATTTTTAAAATGCATTTTTAAAAAGTGGATTCATAGGCCCATGGCTTCAGAACATGCGCACTCTGCGATTTGGCGCCTATTTGACACAAAATGCATTAAGTAGTGAATTCCTTTGGTAACCATAATCGGCCCCAAAACCAGTACCCGGCTTCTCGCCAAAACAATATAACTAGGCGATCTTTGCAGGAGCATTTTTTTAGGTGATCCAGGCGCATTCATCTCTTGCTTCAAACCAGACAGAGAAAGCTCCTAGTCGAAGCACACGATAGCAATTCTTTTTTTTAGAAACGCCTGTAATTTTATTCATACTCATAACAATTGCAGGTACACTGATTTGAACCTAAAATCTCAAAAAAAAAAAAAAAGTAACTCCTCTGACTAAGAATTGCAATGAAATTTCTTGGAAACACCTTCTTCGCTGCATCAATCTTTGTTAGAAGACGTCGGATCACAAAATCATCACCATGATGTCGATGAAACACTTCAACTTCACAAAAAATCAAACCAACAGAAAAAGTTTGACACCCCCCCCCCTTCGCCCACGCGCATCCTTCGGGCCGGCCCATTGCAGGGTTAGACGCTCCTGCTTTTTTTCATTCTTTCTCTTTTTTTTCTTTTCGTCACGTTGCTTCTTCAAAAAAAAAATCAGGACTCCAAAAATAGTTCTGAACTTCGAAACAATGTTCAAAATTTTCAAAATATTAATGGACATGAAAACAAAACTCCAAATTACAAAAAACGTTCTACATTTCATAAAAAGGTCATGAATATCAAAAGAATCAAGAATAAAAAGAAACTGAATAAATTTCCATAATTTCTAGAATTTGAAAATTGTTCCTGTATTTCTATAAATGCTATCTCACAAAATATTCATGAAGTTAAGAAAATATTCAAGACTTTAAAAACTTCGTGATTTGAAAAATGTTAAAAATTTAGAAGTGTTCATGAAATCAATAAAGTATTTGCCATTTTGAAATATGTTCATGATTTCAAAAAAACTGGAATTTGTAAAAAAAAACACGAATTCAAGAACTTTCATGAACCAAAAAAATGTTAATTTGCAAATTGGAAAAATTCCATGATTTCCAAAAAGAACTATTAATAATTTCAAAAAATGTTCTTGAATTCAATAAAAATCATGATTTCGAAAATGTTAACAAATTTGAAATATGTTCACCCAATATTCGCAAAATATATTCACAATTTCAAAAATTGTTTATTTATATAGAAATCTTTCTCATATTTGTAACATGAAAGAGAGTAGAATATAAAGTAAGAAGTACTAGAAAAACAATTAACACAGAGTAACACATGGGAAAAAGAAAACCGGTTTGGTAAGATTCTAGAACCTGCTATCCCTTTAAAATGGGCAGGCCAAACAGCTTCGTTTGCATATCCCTGCGCGTACCTTGCTAACTGTACGCGTTGTTGAATAGACGAAATCACTAGATGAGGAATACTCGTTGCAAAGATCACTCCAACTTTTCTGATTGCGATAAGTGGCGCACATGTAGCGCGTCACTTGTCGCAACCTGAGAGTTTTTTTTTGCAGATCCGTTTATTCAAAATGTTTTATCTCTCAGACCGTGCGTCAAAATCTCAAACCCTTTCACCGTTGGATTCCTCACGTCGAGATCTTTAAAACTAGATCCCATATTGATATGTTTTGACAAACTTTTTTCATGAAAAAACCGGACGAAAATACCAAACCGGGAGCACGAGTTTTCTCCCTTTTCGAAAGAGGCATGCTCATGCCTCTCACAAATACACAACTGTGCCTCTCACGGAAGCAAAACCATGACTCTCGTGAAAGAAAAAAATTATGTTTTTTTCGTTTTCGAGGAGGCACGGCCGTGACTCTTGTGAAAGCACAACCGTGCCTCTCGCGGAAACAAAACCGTGACTCGCACGAAAGAAAAAAATAGAAAGCGCGTTTTTTCGTTTTCGAGAGGCACGGACGTGACTCTCGTGAAAGCACAACCGTGCCTCTCGCGAAAGAAAAAAAACAGGAAACGTGTTTTTTTTCGTTTCCTAGAGGCACGGCCGTGACTCTCGCGAAAGAAAAAAAAACAGAAAATGTGTTTTTTTTAATTTCCGAGAAGCACGGTCGTGACTCTCGCGAAAGCACACCAGTGCCTCTCGCGGAAGCAAAACCATGACTCTCACGAAATGAAAAAAACAGTTTTTTTTCCTTTTTCGAGAGGCACGGCCGTGACACTCGCGAAAGCACACCCATGCCTCTCGCGGAAACAAAACCATGACTCTCGCGGAAGGAAAAAAAACAGAATATACGTTTTTTTTCGTTTCCGGGAGGCACAGCCGTGACTCTCGTGAAAGCAAAACTCGCGGAAGCAAAATCATGACTCTCGTGAAAGGGAAAAAAGAAAACGTGTTTTTTCGTGCAATTTTTTTTCAAAAAATATTTTTTTTGTCGAAAAGGTAAGGAAGATCGGTGGAAACCCAGAATGTCGAAAAAAGGGAAAAACCGTTTAAAAAGCCAAAAACGTGTGCGAAAAAATAAAAATAAAAACAAAATCTGGAGGGAGCGGCCGGAGCGTGACACGTGGCGAATGGTTGAGAGCGCACCAAGTGGCGCGGATCGTTGCGAGGCTTCTGAAGGAGTGCTCGTTAACTAGTTGCTCTATGAAATAGGATCCGCCCGAGACAGTTGGACAACACGCCTCAACCGACTTTATAGTGGGCCCACCCTTTGGTTATTCTGGCCAGTAGAATAGTTCGTCGTATATTTCTTTTATTTTTCCCTTAATTTTTATTTTTATAAAATTTCTTTATATTTCGAAATTATGTATTATAAGATTATATAAAGATTAATTTACTTGTATTTCAAAAAAGATCACCGCACATTAAAGCAATATTTTTGCAATGTACACATTTGTTTGTGCAATGTTAAGAAAACTGCTCCTGTACTTAGTAGAAAATATTTTTACCATTCAAATTTTTTTCATCACATTTAATGAATGTTCGCGTGTTTCAGCATATATTTCATGACATTTAATAAACAAGTTCATGGAACAAAACATTTATTCTTGCAATTTTAGAATACTATTCATGACTTATAAAAATGTCCATGCCATTAAAACCGTTATAACAAATTAGTAATGTTTGCTAAATTTTAAAAAATATGTTTATGACCTTTTTGAAATCTTCAATGTGTATTTACAAATGTTCAGTATGCATAGAAAATGTTCAATGTTCAGGTTACAAATTTTCATCAAGTATTTGGACAAATATTCAATATATATTTAGAAATTTTCAATGTGTATCTAAAAATATTCAACATGTATTTGAAAAATGGAAATAAACTAACAGGAAAAAGAGAGAAAGGAAAACAAGAAATCATAAGGAAAATCACATACAAGATGAAGAAAAAAATAGGCATAAGGTTCCGTGAATCAGCCTTTAGAAGCTTCCCAAAGTCGCTTCTTGGGCTATCCAACTTCAGCGATCCCCATAGGCGAGGTTACCGTGTGTCTCGCAGCAAGTGTGATATAACAGTGACGGATCATTCGGCTTCTTCAGAACATTCATTAAGGCTATTGAACCAAACATTCAACAGAGAATCTCATATCCTTATTGACGTTTCAGCTCTTATACATACCAACTGTTGGGGAACGTAGCAATAATTCAAAAAAATTCCTACATGTCACCAATATCAATTTAGGAGATACTAGCAACAAGAGAGAGATAGTGCATCTTCATACCCTTGAAGATCGCTAAGCGGAAGCGTTACAAGAGCGTGGTTGGTGGAGTCGTACAAGTAGCGATTCAGATCGCGGTCGATTCTGATCTAAGCACCAAACAACGGCGCCTTCGCGTTCAACACACGTACAGCCCGGGGACGTCTCCTCCTTCTTGATCCAGCAAGGGGAGAGGTGAAGTTGAGGGAGAACTCCGACAGCACGACAACATGGTGGTGATGGGGCTCGTGGTTCTCCGGCAGGACTTGGCCAAGCGCTACGAAGGAGGAGGAGGTGTAGGAGAGGGGAAGGGGCTGCGCCAGGGGAGGGTGTGTGGCTGCCCTCTCTCTCCCTCACTACATATAAGGGGAAGGGGTGGAGGAGGCGCCCTAGGGTTCCCTAGGGGAGGCGCCCCCATCTCTCCAGGTTACGTGAGATGGGGTAGGAGGGGCGCTCAGCCCCTTAGTGGGCTGATGTGCCCCCTCCCCTTGGCCCATAAGGCCCCCAACGCTTGCCGGGGCCTCCAAAACCTCTTTACACGCTGGTCGTCACCCGGTACCCCCGGAACAATTCCGAACTCCAATACCCTTCGTCCAATATATCGATCTTCACCTCCGGACCATTTCGGAACTCCTCGTGACGTCTGGGATCTCATCCGGGACTCCGAACAATCTTCGGTAACCACATACTATTTCCCATAACAACTCTAGCGTCACCGAACCTTAAGTGTGTAGACACTACGGGTTCGGGAACAATGTAGACATGACCGAGACATCTCTCCGGCCAATAACCAACAGTGGGATCTGGATACCCATGTTGGCTCCTACATGTTCCACGATGATCTCATCGGATGAACCACGATGTCAAGGATTCAATCAATCCTGTATGCAATTCCCTTTGCCTATCGGTATGTCACTTGCCCGAGATTCGATCGCCGGTATCCCCATACCTCATTCAATCTCGTTACTGGCAAGTCTCTTTACTCGTTCCGTAACACATGATACCGTGGCTAACTCCTTAGTCACATTGAGATCATTATGATGATGCATTACAGAGTGGGCCTAGAGATACCTCTCCGTCATACGGAGTGACAGATCCCAGTGTCGATTCGTGCCAACCCAATAGACACTTTCGAAGATACCTGTAGTGCACCTTTATAGCCACCCAGTTACATTGTGACGTTTGGTCCATCCAAAGCATTCCTACGGTATCCGGGAGTTGCACAATCTCATGGTCTAAGGAAATGATACTTGACATTAGAAAAGCTTTAGCAAACGAACTACATGATCTTGTGCTACGCTTAGGATTGGGTCTTGTCCATCACATCATTCTCCTAATGATGTGATCCCGTTATCAATGACATCCAATGTCCATGGTCAGGAAACCGTAACCATCTATTGATCAACGTGCTAGTCAACTAGAGGCTTACTAGGGACATGTTGTGGGCTATGTATTCACACATGTATTACGGTTTCTGGTTAATACAATTATATCATGAACAATAGACAATTATCATGAACAAGGAAATATAATAATAACCATTTTATTATTGCCTCTAGGGCATATTTTCAACAGTCCCCCACTTGCACTAGAGTCAATAACCTAGTTCACATCGCCATGTGATTAACACTTATAGTTCACATCGCCATGTGACTAATACCCAAAGAGTTTACTAGAATCAATAATCTAGTTCACATCACCATGTGATTAACACTCAATGAATTCTAGGGTTTGATCATGTTATGCTTATGAGAGAGGTGTCAGTCAACGGGTCTGCAACATTCGGATCCGTGTGTTCTTCGCAAATCTCTATTTCATATTGTAGATGTTGCTACTATGATCCAGTTGGAGCTATTCCAAATGGTTGCTCCACTATACGTATCCGGTTTTCTAATCAGAGTCATCCGGATAGGTGTTAAAGCTTACATCGACGTAACCCTTTACGCCGAACTCTTTATCACCTCCATAACCGAGAAACATTTCCTTATTCCTAAGGACAATTTTGGCTGTTGTCCAATGATCCACTCCTGGATCACTCTTGTACCCCCTTGCCAAACACGTGGCAAGGCACATCACGGTACACAGCATGCCATATCGTATAGAGCCTATGGCTAGGGCATAGGGAACGACTTTCGTCCTTTCTCTTTCTTCTGTCGTGGTCGAGCTTCACGTCTTCACTTCACACCTCACAACTCAGGCAAAAACTCCTTCTTTGCCTGGTCCATCTTGAACTCCTTCAAGATCATGTCAAGGTATGTGCTCTGTGAAAGTCTTATCAGGCGTCTTGATCTATCTCTATAGATCTTAATACCCAACATGTAAGCAGTTTTACACAGGTCTTCCTTTGAAAAACTCCATTCAAACAACCCTTTATGCTTTCTAGAAATTCTACATCATTTCCGATCAACAATATGTCATCCATATATACCTATCAGAAATGTTGTAGTGCTCCCACTCACTTTGTTCAAATACAAGTTTCTTGCAAACTTTGTATAAACCCAAATGCTTTGGTCGCCTCATCAAAGTGTATGTTCCAACTCCAAGATGCTTGCTCCAGTCCATAGAAGGATCACTGGAGTATGCATACCTTTTAGCATCCTTAGGATTGACAAAAACCTTTTGGTTGTATCACATACAACCTTTCCTCACGGAAACCGTCAAGGAAACTTTGTTTTGACATCCATCTGCCCGATTTCGTAAATGAAAATGCAGCAACTGCTAACATAGTTCTAATAGACTTTAGCATCACTATGATTGAGAGTCTCATCATAGTCAACTCCTTGAACTTGTCGAAAACTTCTTTGAGATAAGTCGAGCTTCACAGCTAGTGACATTACCATCAGCGTCTGTCTTCTTCTTAAAGATCCATTTATTTTCAATGGCTTGACGTTCATCGGGCAAGTCCACCAAAGTCCATACTTTGTTCTCATACATGGATCCTATCTCGGATTTCATGGATTCTAGCCATTTGTTGGAATTCGGGCCCACCATCGCTTCTTCATAGCTCATAGGTTCATTGTTGTCCAACAACATGACCTTTAAGACAGGGTTACCACTGAGAAGTTGTACACACCCTTGTCGACCTACGAGATTCGATAGTAATTTGATCTGAAGCTTCATGATCATCATCATTAGCTTTCTCTTCAACTGACATAGTTGCCACAGAAACATATTTCTATGTTGCGCTACTCTCTGGTTGAAGTGAAGGTTCAACAACCTCATCAAGTTCTATCTTCCTCCCACTCAATTCTTTCGAGAGAAACTCTTTCTCGAGAAAGGACCTGTTCTTAGCGACAAACACTTTGCCCTCAGATCTGAGATAGAAGGTATACCCAATCTTCTTGTTTGGGTATTCTATGAAGATACAATTTTCCGCTTTGGGTTCGAGCTTTTCCGACCGAAGCCTATAGACATAAGCATCGTAGCCACAAACCTTAAGAAACAACAACTTTGGTTTCTTGCCAAACCATAGTTCACACGGTGTCGTCTCCACGGACTTAGATGGTGTCCTATTTAAAGTGAATGTAATTGTCTTTAATGCATAACCCCAAAAATAGCGGTAGATTGGTAAGAGACATCATACACCATATCCAATAAGGTTCGATTACGATGTTCGGACACACCATCATGCTATGGTGTTCCAGGCGGCGTCAACTATGAAACGATTCCACCTTGTCTTTAGTGATTGCCAAACTCATAACTCAGATACTTTCCCTTTGATCAGATCGAAGGAACTTGATCTTCTTGTTACGATGATTCTCAACTTCACTCTGAAATTGCTTGAACTTTTCAGACATTTCAGACTTATGCTTCATTAAGTAAACATACCCATATCTATTCAATTCACCGGTGAAGGTGAGAATATAACGATATCCACCGCGCGCGTCAACACTCATTGGACCGCACACATCAGCATGTATGATTTCCAACAAGTCACTTGCCCGTTCCATTGTTCCAAAGAACGGGGTTTTAGTCATCTTGCCAAAGAGGCATGGTTCACATGTGTCAAGTGATTCAAAATCAAGTGACTTCAAAAGTCCATTAGCATGGAGGTTCTTTCATGCGCTTTACACCAATATGACCTAAGCGGCAGTGCCACATGAAAGTGGTACTATCATTATCAACTCTACATCTTTTGGCATCAATGTTTATGAACATGTGTATAACTACGACCGGGATTCAATAAACCATTCACATTGGGTGCATGACCATAGAAGGTATTATTCATGTAAACAGAATAACCATTATTCTCTGACTTAAATGAATAACCGTATTGCAATAAACATGATCTAATCATGTTCATGCTCAACGCAGACACCAATGCAAACAACATTTATCTAGGTTCAACACTAATCCCAAAGGTAGAGGGAGCGTGCGATGGTGATCACATCAAACTTGGAAACACTTCCAACACACATCGTCACCTTGCCCTTAGCTAGTCTTCATTAATTCCGTAGCTTTTGTTTTGAGTTACCAATATTAGCAACTGAACTGGTATCTAATACCCAGGTGCTACTAGGAGTACTAGTAAGGTACACATCAATAACACACATATATCAAATATACTTTTGTTGAAGTTGACAGTCTTCTTATCTACCAAGTATTTGAGGCAGTTCCGCTACGAGTAACCGTTCCCTAATAGAAGCACTTTGTCTCGGGTTTGGGTTCCTGGTTTCTTCACTGGAGCGGCAACTGGCTTGCCATTTAAGAAGTTTCCCTTATTGCCCTTGCCCTTCTTTAAAACCAGTGCTCTTGTTAACCATCAACACTTGATGCTCCTTCTTGATTTGTACCTTTACGGCCTTAAGCACGATGAACAGCTCCGGGATTATCTTCCCTTGCATGTTATAGTTCATCACGAAACTCTAGTAGCTTGGTGATAGCGACTGGAGAACTTTTGCCAATCACTCTCTTATCTGGAAGATTAACTCCCACTTGATTCAAGTGATTGAAGTACCCAGACATTCTGAGCACATGCTCACTGGCTGAGCTATTCTCCTCCATCTTGTAGGCAAAGGTCTTGTCAGAGGTCTCAACCTCTCAACACGGGCATGAGCCTGAAATACCAATTTCAGCTCTTCGAACATCTCATATGTTCTATGGCGTTCAAAACGCTTTTGGAGCCCCGACTCTAAGCCGTAAAGCATGGCGCACTAAACTATCAGGTAGTCATCAGAACGTGTCTACCAGATGTTCACAACATCCACAGACGACACCAGAGGGGTTGGCACACCGAGCGGTGCATCAAGGACAGAAGCCTTCTGTGTAGCAGTGAGGACAATCCTCAGACTACGGCCCTAGTCCGCACAATTGCTTACAATATCTTTCAACTTAGTCTTTCTCTAGGAACGTATTAAAACAAAGAGCTAAAGCACGAGCTATTAATCCACAACATAATTTGCAAAGACAATTTAGACTATGTTCATGATAATTAAGTTCATCTAATCAAATTATTCAATGAACTCCCACTCAGATAGACATCCCTCTAGTCATCTAAGTGATACATGATTCGAATTGACTAGGTCGTGTCCGATCATCACGTGAGACGGACTAGTCATCAACGGTGAACATCTCCATGTTGATCGTATCTACAATACGACTCATGTTCGACCTTTCGGTCTCTCGTGTTCCGAGGCCATGTCTGTACATGCTAGGCTCGTCAAGTCAACCTAAGTGTTTTGCATGTTTAAATCTGGCTTACACCCATTGTATTCGAACGTTAGAATCTATCACACCCGATCATCATGTGGTGCTTCGAAACAACGAACCTTCGCAACGGTGCACAGTTAGGAGGAACACTTTCTTGAAATTTTAGTGAGGGATCATCTTATTTATGCTACCGTCGTTCTAAGAAAATGAGATGTAAACATGACAAACATCACATGCAAATCATAAAGTGACATGATATGGCCAATATCATCTTGCGCCTTTGATCTCCATCTTCGAGGCGCGGCATGAACACCATCGTCATCGGCATGACACCATGATCTCCAACATCGTGTCTTCATGAAGTTGCCTCGCCAACTATTACTTCTACTGCTATGGCTAATGGTTAGCAATGAAGTAAAGTAATTACATGGCGTTTTCATTGACATGCCGGTCATAAATAAATTAAGACAACTCCTATGGCTCCTGCCAGTTGTCATACTCATCGACATGCAAGTCGTGATTCCTATTACAAGAATATGATCAATCTCATATATCACATATATCATTCATCACATCCTTTTGGCCATATCACATCACATAGCATACCCTGCAAAAATGAGTTAGGCGTCCTCTAATTGTTGTTGCATGTTTTACGTGGCTGCTATGGGTTTCTAGCAAGAACGTTTCTTACCTACGCAAAACCACAACGGTGATATGCCGATTGCTATTTACCCTTCATAAGGACCCTTTTCATCGAATCCGATCCGACTAAAGTGGGAGAGACAGACACCCGCCAGCCACCTTATGCATCAAGTGCATGTCAGTCGGTGGAACCAGTCTCACGTAAGCGTACGTGTAATGTCAGTCCGGGCCGCTTCATCCCACAATGCCGCCGGATCAAGATAAGACTAGTAACGGTAAGCAAATTGAACAAATCGTCGCCCACAACTGCTTTGTGTTCTACTCGTGCATAGAATCTGCGCATAGACCTAGCTCATAATGCCACTGTTGGGGAACGTAGCAATAATTCAAAAAAATTCCTACGTGTCACCAAGATCAATCTAGGAGATACTAGCAATGAGAGAGAGGGAGTGCATCTTCATACCCTTGAAGATCGCTAAGCGGAAGCGTTACAAGAACGTGGTTGGTGGAGTCGTACACGTAGCGATTCAGATCGCAATCGATTCCGATCTAAGCGCGAACAACGGCGCCTCCGCGTTCAACACACGTACAGCCCGGGGACGTCTCCTCCTTCTTGATCCAGCAAGGGGAGAGGAGAAGTTGAGGGAGAACTCCGACAACACGACGACATGGTGGTGATGGAGCTTGTGGTTCTCCAACAGGGCTTGACCAAGCGCTACGGAGGAGGAGGAGGTGCAGGAGAGGGGGAGGGGCTACGCCAGGGGAAGGGTGTGTGGCTGCCCTCTCTCTCCCTCACTATATATAGGGGGAAGGGGGTGGAGGAGGCGCCCTAGGGTTCCCTAGGGGAGGTGTCCCCATCTCTCCAGGTTATGTGAGATGGGGTGGGAGGGGCGCTCAGCCCCTTAGTGGGCTGATGTGCCCCCTCCCCTTGGCCCATAAGGCCCCCCAACGCTTGTCGGGGCCTCCGAAACCCCTTTCGGACACGCTGGTTGTCACCCGGTACCCTCGGAACAATTCCGGACTCCAATATCCTTCGTCCAATATATCGATCTTCACATCCGGACCATTCCGGAACTCCTCATCACGTCCGGATCTCATTCGGGACTCCGAAAAATATTCGGTAACCACATACTATTTCCCATAACAACTCTAGCGTCACCAAACCTTAAGTGTGTAGACCCTACGGGTTCAGGAACCATGTAGACATGACCGAGACATCTCTCCGGCCAATAACCAACAGCGGGATCTGGATACCCATGTTGGCTCCTACATGTTCCACGATGATCTCATCGGATGAACCACGATGTCAAGGATTCAATCAAATCCCGTATGCAATTCCCTTTGCCTATCGGTATGTTACTTGCCCGAGATTCGATCGCCGGTATCCCCATACCTTGTTCAATCTCGTTACTGGCAAGTCTCTTTACTCGTTCCGTAACGCTTGATCCCGTGGCTAACTCCTTAGTTACATTGAGATCATTATGATGATGCATTACCGAGTGGGCCCAGAGATACATCTCCGTCATACGGAGTGACAGGTCCCAGTCTTGATTCGTGCCAACCCAACAGACACTTTCGGAGATACCTGTAGTGCACCTTTATAGCCACCCAGTTACGTTGTGACGTTTGGTCCACCCAAAGCATTTCTACGGCATCCGGGAGTTGCACAATCTCATGGTCTAAGGAAATGATACTTGACATTAGAAAAGCTTTAGCAAACGAACTACATGATCTTGTGCTACGCTTAGGATTGGGTCTTGTCCATCACATCATTCTCCTAATGATGTGATCCCGTTATCAATGACATCCAATGTCCATGCATGGTCAGGAAACCGTAAGCATCTATTGATCAACGTGCTAGTCAACTAGAGGCTTACTAGGGACATGTTGTGGTCTATGTATTCACACATGTATTACGGTTTCCGGTTAATACAATTATAGCATGAACAATAGACAATTATCATGAATAAAGAAATATAATAATAACCATTTTACTATTGCCTCTAGGGCATATTTCCAACACCAACGTTTATCCATATCCCTGAGAACTAAGAGGTCTACTCACACATGGAGACGACAAACATCATACGATTAGCGGTGGTAAACATGGATGGAACAAACGGGTAACAAATGTAGGGATCCACAAGGGGTTCGGTATTACAACGAGATGAAAATGGATGGCAGTGAAGATGATTGATGGCGATGTCCTCTTGCACGAGGTGGTGGTGATGGAGATCTCCTCCTTGCCAATTCGCCCTCATGATGCCTTCTGGAGATTAGGGTTCTCTGTTCTAGATGAGTTTCTGGTGTCTATGGGCACGTGATCCCAAATCCGTTTCCACGGGGCTGATGTTGTCGACCAAGAGGTGGTGACAATGCATGGTACGACCAATGGTACGAGTGCTTGCGGTCGTACCATGTGCCGTCGGGAGCTCTATTCACTCCTCGTAGCCCCCCTCTTCTCCCATATGCTTTTATTTTTATGGTGATAATTTATCACATTAATCGACATGATTTCATCACCCTTCTTTTTGACAGAAAGACTGTAAGGGAACCCCATACCCCATACATTATAATTGGTGCAACAAACCCAAATTGCAAGTACCATGCCTTCAACCTGGGTGGGTGGGAAGGCATCAACCCCTTCCCCACCACTAGGCTATGCCTTAGTCTGTGATTTCATCACCCTTTCTTGGCCTTCTTTCCTTAAACCTCCAAACACACCTAAAAACAAGATCATGGAGAATATAGACCAAAAAAGTGTGTGAAGGCGATAAATCCCAACAAAGCCTAATGTGTAGGAACAAAATGAAGGGTAAAAACAAAACATAAATTGGACTGAGCAACAACCATTGTTTTGGTGCCAATAATACTACTAATGGGAATGGATCAATCAATACAGGATCGAAGGGTGAAGCAAAAACCCTAGTTGTGGATGGTCCCGCTACTGAAGACAAGGAGAACTCTGCGTTAGCGGCTGCTCCCCTAGCAGCAACCAAGGGCGACAAGACCACTAGAGCAGGACACTCAGCGATGACTTTTCGAGTAGCAGCCAAGTAGACCATAAGTATCATACCAGCTGAAGATGTCAAGACCCTTCGAATTGACTCTTCGAGTAGCAGCCAAATAATTGTCCTTCTTTTTTGTCTGACAAGACTATTGCAAATATGAAGATGTCTGGAAACAACTTTATGTATTAACACATGTCTGATAAATTGGTGGACCCTGGGTGACTTTATGTACATGACTATGATTTATTTATAGCAAACATTTTTGCTTCTGTAACTAAATATAGTTCTTGACATATGATCTTAAATAGTTCAATCTATTATATTAGCAACTAGCGTAATACAACGAAATATTAAGATTTAATTCATATGATCGGTAGTACAAAATGCATTTTTTCTAAATTTGAAGCATATATTGCAATTGAGCGTGACAAAGTTATTTCCTTTTTGAGACACTGCATCTTATATTTTTGTTTAACCAAAGTTTTGTAACTTAAGAGTAAAAAGCACAAGCTACCACATATTAGTTTAGACCACTTAGAAGAATTCCAAAAATATATATATTGACTTTAACGTCTATTATACTTTCCCCAAATATCATAGGAGCGAGCTATATAGTTGTGTGAGGTTTCTAAAATGTATGTATATTTCATCTGGTTGCAAATTAAAAATAATTATATATATAGGTAAATTGTACATCTTAGGAAATTCTAGAATATGAATAAATTGTGCGTGATTGGTTTTCTATGGCCCAATATGTCTATTTCATCTAGTCATAAATTAAAAAAATTATATATATGAATATACCTTTGGTTTTTCATGGAACCTTTTTATTTCCCACTTATTGGTTTTTCTATGGCCCAATATATCTTCTCTATTACTTCACTTGGACAATAAGCTGGAATCTAGAAATTTTTTGCACTTACTCTTGAATTAGCATCATTCATCTCAGCCAAACATCATATGTGTCTAGTTTTTTCTTCTGCAAAAATGCTTTCTTGGTATCAAGTGTGTCACAACAACATAGTCGAAAGAGGTTTGAGTTGAGTGAAGCATGTTCTGGAGACATTTTTGTCCCTTTCTTCTCACATTTAATTGTGTGCATAGAGCATTTCATTAGTGCAAAATTTGTATTTTTACACGGAGGATAGTTTATGTAAATTTGTAAACGGACATGATAATACAGACCATGATGAACATTAAGTTTTGCACATCTTTCATAAAATAGGAATCTTACATTTTGCATAATTTTGTAAGCAGAAGAGGCACATATCTCTGGCAACAACCAAATATCACCAACTTATAGCAATGGCGATAGATAGTTGATCCCTATCTCATCCATGTCATGACCATTTGCCTCTAATGTTGATGTATGTGATGCACTTGCAGGAAGAAATAATTTTCTTGTATCATTTCGAAATTGTTGGTACATAGTCCAGTCCATGTCACATGGAAAATATGTTTTCCATCATTGAAGAAAAAAACGTATTTAATGTCATAGTAGCAACAATCATATTATGTGTTTTAGTTGAGTAATTGGCATATTAAGAAGAATGTGCCAGTTCATCTTCAACACTCTAAAGGCTCTCTATGCAACTGCGCTTGGATGAGTAGATCATGTTGAACTTCTCCCTAGGTGCATTCCGCTGGACATTTATATGAAAGTTAGGGACATGGTACCTTTCTCCTTTGCAGGGTGCAAGATACCCCTTCCTATTAGGATAGCTAGCATCTACAATGTAGAACTTATCCCCTTTCTATTAGGATATCCAACATCTATAATTTAGTACTTGTCCAAAACAACAAAAGGGACAATCATCTAGGTTGTTGCATGTATGACATGAGTTATAACCAAAAAATGTTCACCCTTTGGATGATGGGGGAGGTGGCCTTGTCCAATGCATTGCATCAAATAGCGCACTTGTGTCATGCATAGAACCACGTTGTCCAAGTGAGGCATATTTAATATGCATATGAAAGTCACATATTGCCATCACCTTATGAGTGACGAAGCTTGTTCTTCCTATGCACCTGACTTGATTGTCTTTGAATAGAATTCCTATTTTGAGTCCCATTTATTGCACCAATGTAGTCGTTTGCCAGTGAGAACCCTTGGATGCACGTTTGAGAATTTGGGTTCTTCTGCTTGAGAAAGTTTATGACATCTGTACCACACAAAGTAGTACTTTGTGTATATTTTGTGGTTATAGTATCTATTGCATGTTTGAAACAGTTCTGGGGTTTTCTATTTGATTCACAACCCCCAAACTTTACAAGAACATATCAAGAGGCTATTATATAGTTTCTTACAAATGGAGAATGGTCAAGGCCATAATCTTTCACCAACAAGCCATTAAGATCAAAGAAAATGCTTGTTAATAAAGTGTTGTCATATAGCAAAGTTAATGAAGTGTTGTCATATAAATTGGGCAAAGCCAATGTTGTCATATAGAAAAAACAATAACGTGTTGTCATACATACCTATATTGAAGTGCGTTAGTTTTGAGTTTCCACCGTTGTTTTATTTTTTACTACCTATATTTGGAAATATTATGTGGGATTGAGTCGCAGCTGTGGTACATCGGTTTAGACCAAAAATATCTCGGTATGGGTCCCACCACTCACCACTTATATCGGTCGCTTGCGACTTTGCTTCGCGAGGCTCCTTAACAGCTTTCTCCTTCCTGAAAAATCCATCCTCATCTCCCATATACTTCTCGTTAACAACAGCTAGGTGACGATGTAGTAGCACAATGCCTTCTCCTTTGCATCTCTCCCCTGATCTCTTCCAATCCCCATGATTCTCCCCCTTCAATGCCTCTTTCCACTTGCTTCTTGCACAAGTGACGACGATGGGGGAGAAGCATGGGCCGGCCATCGATGACCACCGTAGGAGCCGCGACCGGCATGGGACTTCCCCCGCGGCAGAGACCTGCAACAGGTGGAGGGTTGTCGTCTGCCACTCGAAAACCTCGCGAGAGAATACTTAGCTCATGTGAGACACCACTCCAAGTACTCTTGATCCCCTCTCCTATTCCAATATTGATATACTCTTCTCTCTCCCAATACCATCCCGTCGGCGCCCAAGTCTCTCCGTTCGAACTGGGAGATGGCCCAATCGTGACATTCACGGTGACCTGTTAGGTGACAAAGATGGGGAGGAGGGCGAGCCCATCGAAGTCAGCGATGAGGACGCCAAGCAGCCGCCACTGTAGCAGTAGCAGCACCACCACCACCGTAGTCCTGGACCACGTGGACGACGAGGAGGGATAAGCTGAGTGTAAGGTGCTGGCCATTTCTCTGTCTGGTTCTCTAATTGGAAGTTACTTTCTCAGGACCTGATCCTACGTGTTATCAAGCAAGTTTGTAGATGGGGAGGAATTAGATGTGAGTATTACGGAGGGTGAAGGGAAAACTTATGTTTCACAGCAGTTGGGCACTAAGGGCGTGTACGGATCCCCTCTAGCTTCTCAAAACTTCACATATCCAGCTTCTCCTCCTCGCTTCTAACTCCATGTAACTATCTTAGAAATGTTCGGCTCCATCTGGAGCTTCTCTCAATGTTGCAGCCCTGCGAGGCAACAGGCCTGTTAGGTGCCCCTTTGGGCTAGCTGGAGGCAGCCCAACTCAGTGAACGAAGGAGAGAGGAGAGTGTGAATGATTCGGTCGAGTGATTTGTTTCTATACGTGGAGGAGCTCAGCCGAAACGTTTTCTTAGGCAGTGACATATTAGGAGGTGTTTGTTTCATCGTTTTTGGCCCGTCACCTGTTTACGGTGTAAATGGAATTCGTTACATGCGTTTGGGGACAGCCCTACGTAATCGCATGCCTCCGTAATCAGGTCCGGGTTAGCTATCCGTCGATACCCCCCACCCCTCACCGGTACCGGTTTCCTTACCAGCGACTCCCCCGAGCGCTCCTGTCCTCCTCCTCCCCCACGACTCCCTCTTCTCCCCGATCTGCCCTGCGCCGCCGCCTTCCCTCAACCCCCCTTCGAGTTGAGCGCCACCGCCTCCCCTTGACCCCCCTTCGAGTCCAGCGCCGCAGCCTCCCCTCGGTCCTCTCCTCCTGTTCCAGCCGCCGCGAACGACCACGCCATGCCAGTCGCGGGGAACGGCCACGCCAGTCGCCGGGACCAGCGAGGATGGACCATTGAAGCCGCCAGGGAGCAGCAAGGTCCATCTTCTGTTTTCCAGTCGACCTCTTCTTCCTCCATTGACCTCTTCCGAGCAGCCGGCAACGCTTGATTTTCTGGGACGGCCGGCGGCGCTTGATTTCTGGGACAGCCGGCGGGGCTTGATTTCTCGGACAGCCAGCGGCGCTTGGTTTTTGAGGATGGCGGGCGGCGCCCTTGATATCTTGGGCGGCTGGGGGCGAGCAAGATCAGGCCATTTATGGTAAGCATGCTGGCCAGCGAGGAGCGAGGTTCAGGGATGGTAATCAATTCCTTTACTGCCCTGAACCAAACAAATTTGGAAAAAGCTCATTACACCTCCTTAAACAGTGTGATCTGATTACGTTAACATTACCGTTACCATTTCTGTAGCCAAACACCTTTTGTAAATAGGTGGAACTCCATATTCCTGTTTTCACTGAGCTCAGTTTTCCTAGCTTCTCCAAATTGCACCACGGCCCGAGACAGCTCTGAGAATACAACTTCGAGGAGCTAATGCGTTTAGCAGGATTTCGAGCTTGGAGTTTGTGAAACCGAGAGTTGGAGAGTTTCAGAACAGGTAGTAAATATGTATTGCCCCATTTCATTGAGTTGCACGTCACCATCTATTAGAAGTGAAGTTTAATTTATTCAAATTCAACTATGTTTTTTTTCGAATCTGTCAAATTCAACTATGTGATCCACAACTAGCAGCCAATTCCATGTTTAGTTGTAGTGCTTATATCTGATTATTATGTTTCCTTTTGTGGGTGCAAAAATAGTATTATATCCCTACCAAAGGCAAAGTTCTTTGTTTGGTTGGCTATCCAAGATAGACTCTGGACAGCCGACAAGCTTGCCAAGCGGGGATGGCCAAATTGTGGTCTTTGCCCTCTTTACAAAAGGAAGCAAGAGAGTGGGCCACATCTCTTCTTCAAGTGCCGCTATTCCATACGGCTTTGGAAGATGGTCACTGACAAATTCCATCTAGAACAGTTGGACACCTCCTTGTGGCATCTGGATGGTTCCGTCAAGAATTGGTGGACAAATCGAACCGGCGCAGGAGTCCCCAACAGAAAAGCGATGGCCTTACTGACCATGCTCGTGTCATGGACCATATGGAACGAAAAAAAATGCTCGGGTCTTCCGGCATAAGAGCGCACCACCGCCTGTCTTGCTCACTACGATCACTAACGAGGCAAATCTTTGGGTCACCGTCGGAGCAAAGAAACTAGGGTCTATTATTGTGTGTGAGTAATCTTTCATGCCGTGTAAGAGTGACTGTTGTAACAAACTCTCCTCTCTGTTTAATTAATATATGAGGCAAATCTTTTGCCTTGGTTTCGAAAAAAATAGATGAATAACATATACTTTTTCTTTTATAGTTTTGTTGAAGTCAAAATGCCGATAACGTGTGAAAGTACTCCAGGTAGTAGAAGTGGATTACAAATGAACCGTGTTCTCATTGGTTGAAGATTGCTGTACATACTAGTAGCTTATTTTGTTCACTCGGACGCGTCCGCGTTCACCACGGGTCTCTCCCAAAGCTGGAGCGATGTGATGAGCTCCCTGTACAAAGCTGACGAAGACACGGAGTAGTGAGCTCGAACAGTTTTGTCATCCCTTTCTGCGTCCCGTCTGTTGTGGGTGTGTAAGATCTTGCGAAGTCGACACGTCGGTCCTTTCCCTCAGTACTGTAGAACTGTATGAACCCTGCTTCGTTTCCATTGAGGAAGGGGATCGGTGTTTGAACGTCATGTAAAGGAATGGTTACCCATTCTACAGGCAAGCGCCTGTAGCTCAGTGGATAGAGCGTCCGTTTCCTAAGCGGAAGGCCGTAGGTTCGACCCCTACCTGGCGCGTTTCCCTTTTGCATTTTTGAATGTCTGATGAGAAAAAACTTCAGTCAATGTGGAGGCCACGTTTTGTGTTTTTCTCTTCAAGTTTTTACGCTCTTATTAATAAAGCCGACATTCACCGGCAGAAAAAAAAGAACTGATGACAGTGTTCATCACTTGAAGGCAAGCTAGTGTGCGTGTTTTTCTCATCAAGTTTTCGTACGCTCCTAATAAAACTGAGGTTACCGACAGAAAAGATTTGATGACAACGTTCATCGGCTGAACCTCGTCAGGCTGAGTGGCTGACACGTGGTAGTACCGAGAGTTTATCAAAGCATCATCGTCAATGAGAGACTATCCTAAGCGAGCCGGTGTGGGTGTTTTCCTCGTCAAGTTCTCGTACGCTCTTAATAAAGCCGACGTTCACCGGCAGAAAAGATCTGATAACAGTGTTCATCGCCTGAAACTCGTCAAGCTAAGTGACTGACATACGGTAATACCGAGAGTTTATCAAAGCATCATCGTCACTGAGAGACTGTCCTAGGCGAGCCGATCCATCTGAGCACTTCACTATTCTCCCTTCTGCGCTTCACTGTCGAACAGATAGCCTGATCTCATTCATAACCGTGTTCATCAGTTGAAGCTCCTGATGATGACAGACATAAACGCGGGAGGATTATTTTGCGAGAAGATTACTACTGGTAGCAAAGCATCGTCGAGACACGATAGTGGTACTACATCTGGTTCCAGAGCGGCGGCGATCGGTCGGTTCAGTTGGCATCAGCGCGCGCTTGGCCGGGTTTGGCTGCTCCGTTCGCCGCGTGGCGGACGGCGGCGGCGTCGTAGGGGCGGAAGCCGTGCGCCAGGGCGGCGCGCCACGCCTTGTCGACGCCGGTGACCGCGTCGCCGCACTCGTGCCCGGGCCACCTCTCCAGCGCGTGCACGATCCCCGCCGCGCGCCACGCGCTCATCACCCGCCTCGGCAGCCAGTTCTGCGCACACGAACAAGAACAGCCACGCGACATCAGCACGGTGCGTGCACAGTGCACACACAGTGGCATGGAGCCACGGACACAAATGCTGGATCTATGGTTGTTACCTCGCAGGCGTGGAGGTTCTCGTACGACTCCGGCGCCACGAGCGCGGGGGTGCTGTGGTACACGCAGTCGGCGCGGGCGTCGCCGCCGGCGGTGACCGGGAACTGGGAGTAGGGCACGAAGTGGGTGCCCGGCGTCGCCTTCTCCTGCTCCCGCGCCGTCAGCCCGTCGCCAACCAGCCACACCTGCAACCCGTTTCACGTCTGAGTCGCGGCGTCCACGTCCAAAAACAGCAGTAATTTTACTGCAGTCGCAAGATCTGCAGTTCGTGTACCTTGCTGCTGTGGCTGCATGACAGGGCCAGGCGGCCCCGGAGCTCCGGGCTGATCTGCTGCCCCAGCGCCTCGTGCAGATCCGCGTCCACCACCCGAACCTGTTCGACACGATCATGAACCAATCAATCATCCAAATGCAACATTGAACGGATCCAGATTATTGCTGTCAGTTTGCACTTGTCTTCTTCTGACGAATAGCAACAGTGTTTGCAGTGTACCTGAATGTCGCGTTCGCAGAGGGCCTGGGCCAGCACGCACACCACCTTGCACTCCTTCCCCAGGAGGAGCACGTCCCTGGCGCCGCGAGGGACCATGTGGAGCACGGCGGCGACGGCGAGGCTCGTCCCGTCGACGATCTTGGTCTTCAGGCCAGGCTTCCTGATCACGTACAGCTCCCCGTTCCGGTTCAGCTCGTAGCCCTGCACGCATCAAACAACAAAGCCCATCCATGTCAGCACCTTACTCGGTCAATTAGTGCCACCATGGCCTGAAAACCGACAATCTCATTCATACTGGAGCGCCAATGTTTCTTTTCAGAGAGTAGTACGAGTACTCCTATGTGTGTGATGAAGATCTGAAAATACTGCGTGCATGTATTCATGGCGCTGCTGCGCCTCGCACCTACTGTCTGCATCCCGCATTGAATCTACTAGCGCAGTGCTACTACTTGTAAGCAAATAAATTCATCAATGGCGCCAACGAAATGAATGCGGTTGCAGCGCGCATTGAAGGGGGGGTTCATGCGCTCGGACGGTAGCTTGCCTGATTCAGCAGCCCCAGCGTGAGCACCGCGGCGCCGCTTGCCTCCGCGTCCGCCACCGCCCGCTCCACCACCCGGCTCACCGCGTGCCCATCCTTCTTCGACGTGTACTGCACAAATAAATTAGTAGTGTTTCAAGCGAGGAATCGGAAAAATTAAGGAATGAATGGCGGTCATGGTCATGGTCATGGTGGATGTTTGTTGTTGTTGTTGCCTGTACCTCGGAGGTGTATCTCGGGACGACCCATGTCTCGGTGCTGAGCTTGCCCATCCTGTTGGCCTCGCACCGGAACGCCGTCCGGCCCAGCAGCGAGGCCAGCGCGGCGAGCGGCCGCTCCACCATCGCCAGTGCCCACGCCAGCGCCAACGGGGGGCGCGAGTCGAGCGGCGCGGAGGCGAGGGAGGCGAAGCCGAGGCGGAGGTGGAGGAGGGAGCCCGGCGCGGTGAGGTGGGTGAGGTGGACGACGTCGGGGGCCTCCTCCCGGCCGTGCAGCGTGCGCTCGTACAGGTCGTCGCTCGACTTGTCCATGGTGCCGTACACGTAGTCGTAGAAGGGCACGAACAGCGAGTAGTTGGTCCTGAACTGCGTGTGGTGCAGCGAGTGGAACCTGCAACCAAAATCCACGATGAATAATCTGACAAAACTCCATGGAAACTAACAAGCTCGTGCATGCATGGTCATGCAGGATTGGAGGGTGACTTACGATGGCGTGTACATGAGGTATTTGAGCGGCGGGAAGAGGTCGAAGAGGAGCTTGGGGACGAGCTCGAAGTTGCAGTGCCCCAAATAGTTCATGAAGTCGATGTAGACGAGGTAGCCGTTGGCCACGGCGACGGAGGCCATGCCGGTGGCCATCGTGGAGAGGAGCGGGATGGCGAAGAGGCCGAAGTAGACGGCCTCCTCCGCGAACGGGTGGATCACGGAGGTGACGGGCTCGGTCACGATGGACGCGTGGTGGTGCGAGTGGTACCGGGAGTAGAGGTAGTGGTGGTGCAGCGCCCGGTGGAACCAGTAGTAGAGGAACTCCACGGGGCCGAGGTGGAGGAGCACGGTGAGCACCATCCCCTTGGGGTTCCACCACGGCAGGCCCTGCGTCATCGGCGCCACCGAGTTCACCACGTAGAAGAGCAGCGCCGTCAGGATGATCTGGTCGTCCCTGCAGTTTACCAATGGAATGCATCCTCTGCTTCGTCAGCGCCTCCGGCCATGCCGCCATTGCCGTGGGGATGCATGCCTGAAGAAAAGATTAGTTACGGACCAGTTGCGCTCGCGGTCGACCTGCTCGAAGTCGAGGCTCTTGCTGACGATGCGGTGCTTGGAGCGGGCGGTCTGGTGGCGGGACACGGAGATCCACAGCTGCGTGTAGAGCAGGCGGAAGAGCAGCGTGGGCAGCACGAAGAAGCTGAGCAGGTCCCCCTCCTCGCCCCTCGCCGTCGCCGCCGCGAACCGGTACGTGCTGTACGCCGCCCACGGCGCCACCAGCGCGTACTACACGCACCCAAAAAGCAGAGCTGGTGGTCACCACGAGCTCTGGCCGAGAAAGATGGATGCATGCATGAATGGACAAAGATATGCATGGCGTACCTTGTAGTTTCCCATGTCGTGCCATGGCCACCGGGTGAGAGGGCCGGGCTTGGACGCCATGGTTCGCTCCTCGGAGACCCTTGCCGGAGCTCGGCTTCGCAGCAGAGCTGCTAGCTCTGTTGCGCGGCTGTGGGAGTGAGATGCTCGTCCCGATGGGGGTGGAGGATGGCAATGGCGGAGGGGCACCGGCTTGCATTTATACTGCTCAAACAACCAAGGAGCAGAGCAGTGGGGGAGTGGGGTCAAGTGCAGGTCGGGGCCGATCTTGATCGCCAACGGAAAGGCTTATCGGTTCCCTATGAGGGAAACTCGGGGCATTAGTGGGAGGTTAGTGGAAATCGACCCCATAAATTTAAATTTCCATCCGTAGGTTCGTTATACGTAGGTTTGGCATTTCTGGTCCCTTGTACGTGATGTGATCTCGGTCCCTGCCCTAGCCCGCCGATCGCGCTGCCGACCTCCGTAGAGTGTGGTACTCGGAGTCAAGTTTTGTGTCTACTGAACGGCGTTGGGCGCAAAAGGTGCAACGACACGATTCAAAATTCAAAAGGGGGACAAACTATTTGTGAGAGGCCTTACAATTACAACTTCCCAACCAACGGCGAGCGTTCGACTTTCTCCTTAGCTCGCCTTCTTCCTCCCGCCGCTCCCCGACATTGTTCAGCGACGAGGCTACCGTGTGCGCATTTTCGCCCCCCTCTTCCCAAGCTGCCACCTCCATCGGTCTGCCGTCATCGCCGCCGGTCATCCCTCTAAACCCATCGTCTTCTCTGGCTCCATTGACCGCCCCCTCCCTCCCGACCGCACCGCTGTCGCACCAATACAAGCCAGCCTCATCTCCTGCTCCATCGGTGACACCGCAACCGTGTCGTGCACGTTTCAGGTCGCTCCCGGCTCAGCGTCGCCGTGGCACTGCGGTCAGCCGCATCACGCCCGCCCCCCTCTTCGGATTGCGCTCTCTGAAAAATCGACTGACACGAGTTGCAAATTAATTCAGGCAGTTTACCAATAGAAAACAAGGTAAAATAATAAATTTGAAAAAGACTAGAAAACAAACCACGAGGGAGAAGTCACGACAAAAATGCCGTCTGCATGCACGACGCGCATGAGGATGAGGAAGTTGCATCACCATACGGAGTTGCACACGCATGACTGTAATTTGTAACATTCTCTTTTTTTCTTCTTCTAATTATTAAACGTGATCAGGCCCGGAAGCACACATGTATTCTACCGGGATTCACTTACCTGTGCAAAGAAAAATTGTGTGTGTGCGCGCGCGCGCGCGTGGTTTGATTCCACAAGTGAAAAAATGTGAATTCAATACCGAGCCAAGTGCTATGTACTCCTCGATAAAGAAATATAAAAAAATTACACTCTTATATCTCAGTCTCAGTCAAGTGACACAATACATAAAAAATATAAATATTTTTTGCACAAACCTCATCTAAAATCTCATGAATAAAGCATCGACTCAGACTACATTAAGTCCCAGTTGACTGAGATTTTGCAATCTCGAGTAAAAGACAGTCGATATCATCAAGAATGCCGTTGCAAAAACAAAAGATATCATCGAGAATGTCCGGCTGGCCTAAGCACCGTCGAGATGTAATACGGCCTACTGCCTGATTAGCCACGGGGGAGTACAATACGTGTCTCCGTTGTACGTCCCACTCGCCCAATTCCATCATGATTACAATCTTGTTGCTATCCTTTAGGCCATGTTCGTTTAATCTCCTCATCACAGGGATTGAAGGGGGTTGGACAGGTTTGAGAGAGATTTTGACTTGCAAGGGATTTAATTCCTTTCAAACCCCTCCAGTCCATGCCTAACTGAACAAGGCCTTAAGATGATTGGTCGAAAAATCCGTCACACCCAATTATGGATCACTGATGTGGACACAGCCAACTCGTATGCCGAATCAGGTAAACCGCATATGCCGTAAAAGTAAGGTGAAATTCACTTTACTGTCAAGGACAAAACACATTATGATGTCTTAGCTTTCTTTTGGTACTGATGACTTGTGCAAGCCACGCGCTAAGAGCATCTACAACCGGACCCCTTAAATCCGTCTCAAACGTCTGGATAGATCATCCGGTTATTGACCGGTCACAAAATTCAGACCCAAACGGGTCTCTCAAACGGTCGTTAAACGCCCGTGCTGACCGGCATCCTTCATATTCAGGATATGAAGCGCCCGGGCACGCCCACCACATCGGAACCAGCCCATGCTGGCCTATCCAGCCTCACTTATATTCGTTCCCATCCTCTCGGCGGAGCAAACTCTAGCCACTTCACTTCACTCACCTCCGCCACTCAAGCTCATCTCCGGCGGTTTGCGGCCTTCTCTGCCATGGCAGGCAGCGGATCGGGCTCCGACCAGTCCGGATCCGTCGACTGGGGTGTCGTCCCGTGTGGGTTGGAGGAGGCAATGACAATCCGCATTGCACTCCACCGCTCCCGGGAGGACAGCGCCCGACCGACAGACGGATCCGTCTGCCGCGATGCCATAGCGCCGGCTCATTGGGCGCCCGGGTCCTCTGATGCTAGATCCTCGCGGGACTGGCCGGAACACCTCTCCTTCCCCATCACCGATCGGGCATAGTATGAGTCCCACCAGGAACGGGAGGCCCGCCGTGGGAAGGAGAGGATAAGGGCCGCCGAGGTGTGTATTGCGGTGGAAATGGCGACGGCGCAGGCGGCCGCAGAGGAGAAAGCCATCCGTGCCCGCATTGTGAAGAAACGACAGCGGAGGAACACGTGCGCCCTCGGCCGTGAGCAGAACCGGGCGGTTCGTGCCATGGCCGGACTGCCACCGAAGGAGGACAGTGATGGCGAGGGCAGCTCCGGCGACGAGCAGATCCGGCTCGATCCGTACTGTGTCTTCGACCGATACTTCCGCGAGAAGAACGACATGGGCGCCAGGAAGGGCAAGAGCAGCCGTGGATGAACTCCACAATGGCCAAACATGCCAAATTTTGGTAGTCCGACCGCATATTTAGTATGGTGTGATGGAGTAGCCGAACGATGCGTGTGCCTCGATGTAGTTGTATGGGTTTATGTGAATTTGAGATATGGTAATTGAGGTGTTCGAATGTGAATTGCATTTTTTAAGAAGTGTCCGGTCGATGCCCGCTGACACGTTCGGGTGCCTCCACGTGTGTTTGAGGGGCCGGATTTGGCAAGTTGAGACGTAGATGCCCATGTCCTTCCATGCATGCATGTGTCCGGCGCATGTCAAGCGGTGCACTGAACAAGATGGATGCGTGCAGCCGTGCGTGCCCTCAGACACACGGCTGTGTCTAGCACCGGCCGGAGCCAAGCAGGAACAGAGCCACGTCGAGCTGATCGATGGGCCGTGTGAGGCACGTTGCAAAGTTGCTGCTTGTATTTCGTTTCGTAGCGTACAGTACTATATATGCCTTAGAGAGGAGTGAAGGAGGCCATAGAACTATACTGCAAGGCCGGCCGTGAAAGCTTGCCGACGGGGAGGCCTTTGGTTTACCCGCGCGCGCCCGGTCCCCTACGCCGACCAATCGTCGTGACACGGTGCAGACTATTCACTCTGCCCTGCATCGCCCACGCCTCCCCATGTGGCGTAAGTACCGTGCCGTCACATCTGTGTACCAAGAGTTTGGAGTAATAGGAATTGGATCCCGTCATGGATTGCCAGCTGCTCTAGAAAGTTCAGTCGCTTTTGGAATGGAAAACAACCCCTTTTTTTTCTTCGGAATACTGAGATACGGTATGGATGATTTTACTTGTGAAAGGAAGAAGGGTGAGACACCGACAAGAGTTATGTGCACCCTTCGCGCGATCTCTCTTTCTCAGAGGAAAGATGATGGTCTTTTCTTTTTTCTTTTTGCGGGGTAGGAAAGATGATAGTCAGCAGCAGATGGATATCGACGATCATACATGCAGGACAATGACATGTACTATCACCATATTACCCAGCCCAGCTCACACACATGACATGACATGCATGCACTGCACACCGGCCGATCAGCTGGCCCTTTACGTGTATGGCCATTGCATTGCTCGATTAGTCCGGGGAGAGTACATACGTGTCCACTGCCTACTCATTTTAGAATGTGAACATATACGACTAC
Source organism: Triticum aestivum (assembly GCF_018294505.1). NCBI lineage: Eukaryota > Viridiplantae > Streptophyta > Magnoliopsida > Poales > Poaceae > Triticum > Triticum aestivum. Next base: position 605,697,033 of record NC_057809.1, read on the forward strand.
TTGATCAATGCAATTTGACGAGTGGAATTATATGGTCACTGGTCGCATGCATGCACACACGGCTAGTTTGCCTAAAGGAGAAGATCGTGTACGTGTCGACGAAAGATAGTGGTGCCGTATACATCTACTCGTTTATTCAGTGAGGTCTGGTCCACTTACTCGTGCACAGGAAAGGAACGAGCGTGAGTTTTTACTCCCAGAGGCCAACATCAACACGTGCTCTTCTAGCTTGTCGACGTGTGTTATGTAGTACGCGGTACTGTACCTCGCGTGCGTGAGCAATGGCTATTATCTGCGCATAGATATCATCGAGCACCGCCGCGCTACGGACCATTGCCCTAACTAGCCGTGCATCGGGGCCGGAGAGCGTAGCACGCGTCTAGTGTCTAGTCATTTTACAATCTGAACATCTCACTTGGTCAATTTTGCGGCCAGTGGGTCTAGCTATAATCACGGGTCACATGCATGCAAGGCTAGCTAATTGCATGTTGTTGCTTCCCCTTAAAACAGATCGGTCGCAAAAGTCGTGGCACGTATTCATGGGCCATGCATGCATGCACGTATTTCCCTTGGAGAAAATGGACCAAGGTGTCAATGCATGCATGCATGTAAGTACACAAAAGTACTTTTCTTTTGCATGATTAACCAACCGTAAGTCGTGGTATCTCATGCTTATGCTTGATTGCTTGTGCGGGGAGATGGTGGTTGGGGACACGTGAATTTAAATTTATAGGACCACCACGTACTCCTACACACATTTGGCTGTAATAGTATGCTGTATGCAGTACCCTTTACATGTCAATTCGTACGTGCAGCTACTAGCCACCGTTGGTCGTCGATGGCCGTTGGACGCATGAATGTATGCCAGCAATGGTTTACGCGCGAAAGTAAAACGATGCACCCCTTCACGTGAATGTGAATCCATATTCTTCTTATGCGAGTCAAAAGTGCGCTTTACCGGCCAGCCGCGGTGTAGCTCGCGCGGATCACCCGCCACCTTTCTGTACACTCCGATTAACCGTGACCCGTCTTCAGGTGAGTACGCATACGGATACGTGCACGCAGCACGCGCACTCATATCGAGCAGTATAGGTTGGTGCACGGTGGTTGGGCGCATTGAAGTTACTGTGGACGACGGATCAAATAATAGTACTACCGGCCAGTCGACGCTGGCCGGCCGGAATCCCGGCGAGGAGAGTAGCTAGGTAGCCTGGCGTTTCACAGTTGAGTCTCGGCGCCCATGCATGCCGTAGATCCTCTGTGTTGTTGGTCGCTGCATGGCTAGGACGACCGTTACTTCTTACCTGATCTGGGTCAGCTAGTAGATACTCCGATGCAGCGAGAGATGTTGCACCGTTTACATTTCCTTTTGAGACAGATTCCGTTTCGCGCTTGTTGTTTGACTCTAGCCTCCAATGCACGTAGCCGTCGGTCGTATCAGTGACGGCTGTAGCTAAGGTGGCGAGATATTTGTGTTGGTACCCAATAATAAACGACCGTGAGCCATGGGTGTGCTGGGAAGGGAAGTGTGGGTCGTCAACTTGTGTGATTCCTGTCTAGAAAAACAAAATTTGTTCTATGAAATAATCTGGAGGAGGAACAGGGATTCAAAGCACATGGCGGTTCAGCCAAACTATTGTTGAGATGCGACAGTGTTAAACGAATTTGTCGTTACAGAGCCAAGTGCAAGATATACATAGATACCAGCCCATGCCGGCGGCGATGTCCAGGAAAAGGAATTGAAGTTCACTCAAAGTGGCAAGAAACTTCCGGCGCGCCATGCATGATCAGTCGGTATGCAGGGGATCGGGCAGTAGTAATGCCTGCACCTACCCGTCCTTACCGCCGATCCGCTATAAATTATGATCGTCCGGCGATCTCCGGGGAGCACGACGGATTCTCTTGCCACCCGAGGGAACAGTGGCTCGCATGTAGGGGGTCGAGCAGTAGTAATGCCTGTACCCGATACCGTCGTGGTTGCCGCCCGTCGATGAAAATTGCCGCCAAGGAAATTTTGACAGTCAAATCATGGAGTGGCTGCTCTCTTGCATCGCCGCCCATGTGATGTGCGCCCAGGCGCCGCCGGTCTATATACCCAATCCCGGCGGAGGGGTGGACCCACTACGCCGCGCCTGTCTGTCTGCTGGGTCCTCTTGATTTTGAGCCCAGGCCTGGGGCGACACGCACGAGCTCGCTCCGTAGGACGGTGGGCCGGGACGTTGTTTGTCTGTGGGTGGTCGTTCAACGCCGCCGCGCGAGCGCGCCGGCCCGGTTTTGCACCCACCATCCATCCATCATCATCTCGCCTCCGCCTAGCTCATGTTCGCGGCTGGACCATGAAGAATGCCAACTCACTCTGTAGGCAGCCTGTGCCGTACAGTGAACGCTGCTCGTTCAACGCACAGTAAGAAAATTAACTCGAGAGCCTCACCTGGTGCTCCACGCACGTACGGCTAAGGGCATCTCCAGCCGTTGGCCCCCCAGGAGGAGCAAAAAATCGCCCCCTGGAGGCGCACAGACGCTAAACCGCGCACTGGAGGCGTGATGCCTCCTATTTGCGGCGCCCACGTTTTTTTTAAAGTCAAATACGGCACAAACACGATTCAAATTTAACGCAAACATCGGCGAGTTCGTTCAAATTTAAACATACTTTACAAAAAAAGGAAAAAACTACCCCGGGCTACCCCGTCGTCTCCCTCGCCGCCCGCCTCGCCGTCCGCCCACGTGGTTCTACATGCCGAGGAGGCGGTAGAACCGCGTGTAGTCACCGCCGCCGCCGCCGCCGTCGTCGTCGTCGTCACCCCCGCCGACGCCTCCGCCGTCCCTGCTGCATCCCTCCCCCAGTTGGCGCGGCGGGTTGGACGGTCCGGGGGCGTCGTCGTCGTCGTCGCTGTCGAGGACCACGACGCCGTGCTCGTCCTCGCGCCCACGCTTGCGGGCGCCCACGCTTGGCTCATACCCAATAGGATATGAGATAATAAATAAGCTCGAAGCTCTTCCTTGACGTCGCTGGTCGCCGGTCAACCGGGAAATTAAGATCTGCGTACCACGCAGTAACTAGGTACGTACAATGCCATCCAGTCGATCATGATCAACATACACTGGCCGGCCGGAATCCCGGCCGGGGAGATGAGGATACACACGTACTCCGGGACCCCATGTACTCCTACCAGCCTGGCGCTTCACAGTTTCGGCGCCTGCAGCAGGCGGTAGCAGCCCTGTGCCGTTGGTTGCTTCGTGCCTAATAACAAGGACCAGTATATTTACTTCTTTCCCGATCTGACTCAGCTAGTAGACGCCGCGCGGTGCACAGATAGGGCTTTCCCGTGTCACATTTTCTTCGTTCGCATTTGGTCTTTGCCTCCAAGCCTGATGTTCAACGCATCAAGTCGCCGATCGAAGGTACCAGGCAGGCTGCAGCTAGCGAGATGGTATTTGTGTCGTACGATAATAAACGACCACGAGTCATGGGTATCCAGGCACTGGCAAGTGTAGCGTGGGCCGTCAACTTGTGACGTTCCTGGTCAGAAAAACATTTTATTAGGCGTAAGAGGAGTATGGACAAGCGTATGGTACAGCACAGCACAATTCAGCTAAAATATTCTTGATGTGGCAGTAGTGAAACGAAATTTGGCATTGCACAGCCTACTGCACGCCAGAGGGACTCCGACCCATGCCGCCAGTGGACCATGACTGGGAAAAGAACGATGAGGTTCTCTGAAAGTATAGCAAGAAATAAAGTCCGCCCGGTCTGTATACAGGCTGTTCGAGCAGGAAATCCAGAAAAAATTTCGTCGTCCGCCACAGCATACAGCGGTTCGAGCAGTAGCAATGCCTGTACCTACCTGTCTTCACCGTCCACCGTTGTTACTGTCCGGCGTTGTACCATGGATCGTTTCGCCACTCCAGTGAACAGCGCATGGACGTACTGGCCATGCATGCTTGCATGGAGTACGACGCTAGCTTAAGCTGATTTACTGCGCATAGACCTTAAGCCGATCCACGGATTCGCTAGCTAGCTAGCATGCACGTACAGTCGTAGTACTTGTACTGCCGATGAGCATGTGATGCTGTTAGCCGGTGAGTCGTCGTCGCCCCAAGACATGCATCACGTTCACACGATGATCATGGAAGAATTGCGTAGTACGTACCTGATTACGTTACGTGCAAGGTCCCAGGCGGGCCGGCCAATGCAGTGCTTCCGCCGTGCGAGCTCGCTGGCGCCGTTCGTTGACGTCGTCGGTCGCCGGCCGACCGGGAAATGAAGATCTGGTTACGTACCTAGCTACGATGCCGTCCTGGTTGCCGGCCAGTCAATTATTGGTTTTGTATTGTACTAGGAAAATGGCCCGTGCAATGCAACGGGGTAAAAATTCGATCAAAAGCTACACGGTGTCTTGGTTTCATGGCTCAAGGGTTTTTTAATCCCGGACGGAGGTAGTATTTGAGAGAATTGATAAAAAGGCAATGGTAGCAAATAGCTAGGTGCCCGTGGTTGCAACGGTAGAAAGAATTGATGTGTATTTAAATTTAGCGAGAGTTCCTTGTCCATCAACATCTTGGTTCTAGGTTCCACACAGGTTCTATGTCCATTCCAAGGGTGATACGCACCTGTAATCCCATTTTAATTACAGTTGACACCACCATGATATCTCTATGACCATCGCTAAGCGCTATCCGGAAGTAGAGAGGAAAAAAAAGAAAAACAGGGTCCACAATTGTCTGATCGGTATGCGTGTAGCCGTTATTCGTTATCTATCTCACACACTTGTCGTTCCACATCTATTCTCGTGCGTCTCGTTGCTGCAGCTGGCTCGCCGACACCAAAGATCACTGCTACAACCCCTGTCGCAGCCGGCTCGCGGTCAGCCACCACTGGCATAGTAATTTGCTGAGACTTGGGAGTCTAGACTTTAATTATTGCGGGATGATAATCAGTTTTATGTCGGTTTTATCTTCTCAGGAGCAAGCAAAGTATAGTTTATACTCAATATTTTGACATTCAACATGTATGTACTACAATCTCAAAAGGGCAATAATATCCGATAATACCCAATGCATTGCCCTTCATGAATTATCTTGGTCTGTTCTCATCGATGATCTGCTAGCAACCCCGTTTTAATTCGGTGCCTAGGTACTATTTTATTCGGCACTGGTGGTTAAAACATTCAGTACCGGTGCATAAAATACAGTATTTTGAAGGAAAAGAAAGCTTGTGTCTATTCAAGTTGTTAAAATACAGTATTTTAACTCGCGCGAGATCTCTCGCCTGCTCGACCGCCATGGAGCCACCGGATCGATCGCTCAGTCTTATCTCTAGACGCAGCGTCGCAGCCCCTCTCTTGTTTCTATCCCGTTTCTTTTCCCCTTTGCTAATTAGGGCATCTTCAGCCGTTGGCCCCCCAGTAGGGGCAAAAAATCGCCCCCTGGGGGCGCACCGGCGCTAAACCGCGCACTTGGGGCGTGATGCCCCCCAGTCGCGGCCCCCACGGGTTTTTAAAATGTTTAAATTCGGCGCAAACACAACGCAAACACGTTCGAGTTCGTTCAAATTTAAACATATTTTACAAAAAAGGAAAAACTACCGCGGGTTACCCCGCCGTCTCCCTTGCCGCCCGCCTCGCCGCCCGCCCACGCGGTTCTACATGCCGAGGAGGCGGTAGAACCGCGTGTAGTCACCGCCGTCGTCGTCGTCGTCGCCCCCGCCGACGCCTCCGCCGTCCCTGTTGCATCCCTCCCCCGGTTGGCGCGGCGGGTTGGACGGTCCGGGGGCGTCGTCGTCGTCGTCGCTGTCGAGGACCACGACGCCGTGCTCGTCCTCGCGCCCACGCTTGCGGGCGGCGATCTCCTCCAGGGCTCGGCGCTGCCGGACCATCTCGTCGTGGAGGTAGTCGTCCCGCGCCCACCGCAGGGCGTCCTCGTCGGAGAAGCCACGCCGGGCTACCTCCTCGTACTCCGCTGGGAGGCCGGGCTCCGGCTTGGGCTCGACGAGGACGAAGCGGCCGGTGGGGGAGGCGTTGTCGCCGATGCGGACGCCGGAGCTGCGGGTGCGCGCGCTGACAGGCGTGCCCTGGGGCTCCGGCTTGACGGGGCGGAGGTGGAGGCAGGGGGAGCCGCCGGACGAGGAGGAGGACCCCCCGGTCTCCATGCGCCTTGGGGTCCAGGAGCTTCCCAGGCGGCGTGTGAAGGACGGGGGAGCAAGGTACTCGAGGCGCGGCGTGTTGCCGCCCTCGATGTACTCGAGGACGGCCTCCAACATGCGCCCGAGCACGCCCCACCACCGACACCGGCCGACGGCGTTGAGCCTGCCGGAGGGCTCGACGCTGTTGGTGACCTCGAGCTGCTCGGCGTGACGGTGGCGGAAATAAGGCTCCCAGAGCGGGCTGTCGGGGACGTACCGTGGCCCCTCCCTCGCCGCACGCGGTAGGGACGAGCGGATGCGTGCGATCTCCGCACGCCGTGCCGCGCCGGTGGGTATCGGGGGCACCGGCACGCCGCCGACGCTGATCCTCCACGCCTCGGGCACCCGCATGTCCGGCGGGACCGGGTACTCGGCCTCGAAAAGCAGGCGAGCCTCGTTCTTGTGAAGATGGCGGCGGCCGAAGCCGTTCGCCGCCGCGCCGTCGCCTGGGAAGCGCTCGGCCATGGGTGTGATGAACTGGAGACGGCGAGAGAGAGGAGAGGGAGGAACGACGACAGCGAGAGAGTGCGAGTCGCCGAGTGAGCTGGGGCGCGTCTTATATAGGCCGAGGCGCCGCCCATGCACGAGCCGCCGTGAGTACGCGTGGCGGACGAGGGAGGGCGAGGGACGCGCGTCATCCGGTCTTCACTGCGCCGCCCATGAGGCATCAATGGCGCAGGCTGACCGGCGCGGCAGCGCGACAGCTTTGGCATTGATTCGCCACGGGAAACGAGGCGATGAGGACGACGAAGGGGCGAGAAGAGGGTAGAGTCGCTGATGCGGCGGGCCCGCGGCTGTTTCGCGCCAAAACAGTTCGCCCCGGCGCCCCCGGGCGCCCCCCAGCGCGCCGGGTTCGGCTTGGGTCCGCCGGCGCTGTTTTCGGCCCAAGCCGGCGAAAATCGGGCTCCTAGAGGCGCGACTGGGCCGATTTTTCGGCGCCGGCGCAAAAAAACGCATGGGGAGGCCTTCCTGGGGGCGCGGCTGGAGATGCCCTTAGCCCCTTCCCAACTCCAGCAGCCAGCCTCACCGCGCCTGGAGAGGAGCTCTCCTCTGTGCCACGATCCACCTGAAGCAGGGCAAGCCCAGCTGCCGCCCCTCTCCTCCTTTCTCTAGCTTTTCCCTTCTTCTTCTTCTCTCTCTAATCTTTGTTTTCTCCAGAGAAGGGAGTCACCATGGAACCCGTAGCACCCTCGCCGCCCTGGAGCTTTGCCCCGCCTCCGGCTGTCTCTCCGGCAGGCTCGTGCTCCTCCGCCTCGATTCGTCCAACCCGCCGCTGGATCCACGTCAGAGCAGATGGATCCGCCTCCTCTCGCCTGGCCTGCCATGGGAGCTCGCCCACGAAGCCGGCATTCATCTCCTACTCATCAGCCTGCCTTGGAGCTCCCCCTGCCTCCGGCCGCCTCTCCGTCCATGGGAGCTCGCCCGCGAAGCCGTGTTCATATCCTACTCATCAGGCTGCTGGGTGCTCGCTACCTCGGCTGGTTCGCACGCACCGCACAAGGACAGGTGCCGGCACCGGAGCAGCAGAAACGCAGGCGTCCCACGGCGCAGGGGGGTTGCAGCAGCTGGTCCAGCGTGGCGCGGAGGCCGGCGGGCGACGACCTCATGGCTCTTGGTGACGCCTAGCCATGCCTGGCCCACTGCCGGAGCCTCTCCTCCAGTTCGCCGTTGCGGTAGCGCCCGCACTCCAGTTCAGCCACTACCGCCTGAAGCCGCCCCGTCGCAGCGCGCTCCACAGCAGCCAACACCGCCGGCACGCCGCGACGCCTCACCCTAAGAGAGCACGCCGGCCGCCTTATCCTCCTCCGCCGTGACGCCTCGGTCCGCCGTGCCCTCCAACGCCCCCGCGACGCCTCGGTCCGCCGCGCTCTACAACGCCCGCCGCGACGCCTCGCCCCATTCCTGGGCTCACGCGGTGCGGACGCCCTCCGCGACACATTCCCCTGCCTTGGCTTCTGCGGCGTCGACGCCGGCGGCAAGCGGCGGGGCGTGCCGGGCGGTACAATAGAGGCATGCAATGGATAAGTGGTGGAGGTGGCCGGTGGTGGCAGGTTTTTTTTGCAAAAAAACCGAAACATTTTCCATCATTACCACACATTACATGTAGGACTGCGGGTTAATTTATCAAAAACGGGAGGACTTGTTTGCAAAAAGCCTGACGGACGACCAGAAGCAATCGCTGGTTTATTATTAAGGAAAGAAGGAAAGATTTTGAGATAGGGAAAGAAAGTTTGTCATGGACTAGTTAATTGCTCTCTCGCAGAGCTCATGTGATCTGCGTCACGTACCCAATCGAGGCGAAGAGGGACGGATTGACCCGCTGTGGTGCGCCACTGCATGAGGCGAGCATTCCTCCGTCACAACTCCGAACCGAGCTTTGTACGTACGATGCATCGATCGAGCTTTCCACTTTCTCATTTTGATTTCAGATTCCGTTGCTCATCTTCTTTTTAGCAACGCATTTGTTGTTTGGCTCCAAGCCTCCATTGTAGCTATGGACGCCCACCTCACCAGTGCCGGCTGCTTGCAAGAGTCATGGGTTGTCCTGGCATTGGCAAGTGTAGCGTGTGTCGTCAACTCGTTTCATTCCTGGTCAGGAAAACAATCGACTAAACCATCTAGAGCAGGAATAAGGATAAGCACAGCTAAAATACATACTGTATCCCCACCAAAAAAAAAAATACATACTGTATGAGTGGTTCTCCTGCAGTAGTGGACGGAGCAGCAATGATACAGTTAATGACTACACAAACCCGTCAAGCTTTGTATGGATCTAGCGATTGAAATACGACTCAGATGCTGAGTAGGTAATTTGAGACATGACCAGTCACTATCCATAGAATCGCCCGTTTGTCTTTGCGGGTGTTTGAGGATCGGATTTATCAAAACCGGGTGTAGATGCTCTAACATGCACCAGGATTCCGACGATGATTGATCACGATCAAGCCCACACAGAGCCTAATCCGGCAAATGAGTAGGCGTGTGGTCCTCGCCGATCGACGGCCATATGCAGCTGCCGCCATACGTGTTCGCCATTGACGTTGCCGGCCGTCGTCGCTGGCCGGACCGGCCGGGTAATTAAGACTTAGGTACACGTAGCAGGTCATGGTCGCTAGGCAATTGATTAATTTGCCTCGTTATCAGTCAAATCACCGGCGTACGACGTACGTACAAGTGCCGTTAACAATTTCCTCTCTCAAATTCAAGGGCTCAAGGCGGAACTGATTTGCGTAGGACGACGATTCAAGGCGCCCATGTACGTGGTCTGCGTCGGCGGTCGGCCGGACCACATGCCCAATCGAGGCCAAAGGGAGGATGGAGCCAACGCGCGAGTGTCTCCTGGGTACGTCCTGTCAAATTCCGAGCGTCTGCACGACGAGCTCCGTCGCCAGAGCTAGTTTCATTTGTGGGGTGGTGCCTAGCCTAGCCAGCTTGCTCTAGGTTGTCAGCCAGGCTCCTTCACTGCCGGGGGCCGGGTGGCAGGCGCCGCCGTGCCGTGCATGCATGCGCATGGTAGACCAGTGGGCCGGAACGTTGCTTGTCTGTGGGTTGTTCAACGCCGCCGCGCGCGCCCGGTTTCGCACCCACCATCCATGTCCATTCTCTCCATCACCAGCCTGCTCCGGTCTGCACCAGGAAAGAATGCCAACGCACTCACCCTGCACCATTCAGTGTACAGAAATACTGGTTCTTGAACGCACGGTAGACATAGCCAAGTCGATATCCTAGCCTGATGCTCCCCTCCATGCGTGCACGCTCAAGACAGAGGCACCTGTTGAAAATATGAGCAATTTATCAAATAATTTTATTAACAGAAATACTAGATAAAATATGACTAATATAGAAGAGATAAAACAAGTCATGCGTTCTGACAGAGAGAAGGTAAATAGGCAGACAGTATAGCAAGTAGCATATATGAAGTAGAACCTAATATGTATAGGACAAGGACTAGAACAAGGAACTGCGGCAGAACTTTTAACAGGAAAGACAAGAACACGTACGGGACAGCAGCAGAAGAAGCGCTAGACTTGGGGTCGGTGTCCCCGCCTGCCATGTCGTCGAGGAGGTCCTGGACGTCGGGGAAGAAGTCGCCGTAGGGGAAGTAGTCGTCGGCGACCGGATTGTCCGTAATGAAGTAGCCAGTAGTCGCGCTGAGCGCTCCCCAAAAACCTTATCACCCTTCTCCCGTACAGGACTCAAAAGGTGCGGTTTCAGAGGCCTACTGTCCCGACCTGCGGTGCACGCCGCAAACCGGGATGGGGAAGATCGTAGCAGCGCAGTGCTCAGAAACTTTGTGGCGAGAGGAAGGGGATCTTCTGGTGTATCTCTCTGGAAAGGAGCGACCTCTCTTATATAGGCACAGGAGAAGGACACGAAGAGGCTGCGGTGGGAGGTGAAGCAACGAAGGGAGACGAAGCGAACAGGCACCGGCCGAAGAGGCGCGCCGTTCGAATTCAGTGTCCACTACAGAAAAACGTTTCAACTCCCACGTGACCTTTCGTATACCCGTCATGCGTGGCAAAAATTTAGACATCGGCTCGGCTCATTCCCGCAACCCGCGTCGCGTCGTGACGGGCGGCGGAGGAGGAGCACGCGTGGATGTCCCTCTTGTTCTCATGCTCATACATGTGGGGAAAGAACCTTCCTTATAAAGAGGTCCAACTCCCTCTAAACTAGCAATGTGGGACTAAACTTTTGTTCCACCTCTTGCCTTGCACAAATGGGCTGCGTGGGCCTCTAGGATTTATTAGGAATTTCTAAAACTGCTATTGGGCTAGGCCCAAAATAGACAAAATTTCAGCAATCCCCCACCAGATCCCAGAGGCACACAAAAATTTGCCTTTGATTCCAAAACACTGTTTTATATACCGGTACCGCAGTGGAGACTGTTAAGTTGAACTTCCACCTAGAACTCTATGCTACACTAGTAAGCAACTTGAATAGTGGACTGGGCCTTGAACTGCAAATTTTCTGCGAATCTAGCTTCACATAAAGCCTTGACCGATACTTGGCTACCGTGGGTCTTCCCCACGGGTGGAGTTTATGCGTCATACTTCGTGACCTTTCATGAGTTTACTAGAAAGAACCCTACTCTTATAGATTGCGACGTTTGACAATCAGACTCATATAGGTGTGTTCTTCAAAAGATGTTCTGCAGGATAACATCTCTGCTTAAATAAGCCACTTAGAACACATTAAGATATACATCAACCTGCCATGCAGATAAGGAGAGTATTGCATCTTCATGGAGTGGTATTGTGAATAGTAAGGATACTCTCCTCTCAGTTGACCAACAGCTTGTCTTCCACATCTAATTCACGGGATCTCCGATCACAAAGAATAGGTTACTACTGTGAACAACTCATATTGTGGGTCTCATACCCATCTCCCTCGATGCATTATCTATCACATTACGTGATAGACCCTTAGTAAAAGGATCTGCCAGATTTTTAGACGTTTGAATATAATCCAATGCAATAACTCCGGAGTTTTTCATTTTTTCTGACAGACTTTAACCTTCTCTGAATGTGTCTTGATGACTTCATGTTATCCTTTGAGCTGCTAAGTTTCGTGATCACAGTTTGATTGTCGTAGTTTATAAGGATACCCGGTACAGGTTTCTCAACAACCGGTAAGTCATTCAAGAGCCGACGAAGCCAATCTGCTTCGACCGTAGCTGTATCTAGTGCTGTGAGTTCTGCTTCCATTGTTGACCTCGTTAAGATGGTCTGCTTGCAAGACTTCCAAGAAACAGCGCCACCTCCATGAGTGAATACATAACCGCTCGTGGCCTTTATTTCATCAGCATCTGAGATCCAGTTTAAGTCACTATACCCTTCAAGCACCTTTGGATGCCCGGTGTAGTGAATTCCATAATTTGCAGCGCCTTTCAAATAACGCAAAACTCTCTCTAGAGCTTTCCAATGCACATCTCCTGGTTTTGAAACAAATCGACTCAGTTTGCTAACAGCAAAAGAGATGTCAGGTCTTGTAGCACTGGCTAAGTACATAAGCGAGCCAATAATCTAAGAATACTTCAATTGGTCTCTAGCAATTCTTCGATTCTTTCGAAGCAACACACTAGCATCTATGGTGTTGGAGAGGTCTTGCAGTCACTATAGCCAAAGCGACTCAAGATCTTTTCCACATAGTGAGATTGAAGCAATGTAATCCCACCATCATCGTCTCTCAACAACTTGGTGTTCAGAATGACATCAGCCACTCCTAAATCCTTCATCTCAAAACAACGAGATAGGAAATCCTTGACCTCCTTAATAACATTCAGATTGGTTCCGAAAATCAGTATGTCATCAACATACAAGCACAGGATAACTCCCTCGCCCCCACCATGGCTATAGTACACACATTTGTCAGCTTCGCTCACAATAAAGCCTGCAACTGTTAAAGTTCTTTCAAATTTCTCATGCCACTGTTTGGGTGCTTGCTTAAGTCCGTACAAAGACTTCAGCAACTTGCATACTTTCCCTTCCTGACCATCTAGTACAAACCCATCTGGTTGTTTCATATAAATTTCCTCGTCCAACTCTCCATTTAGGAAAGCAATCTTAACATTCATTTGATGAACGAGAAGACCATGCGAGGCAGCTAGTGAAAGTAGAACTCGAATAGTGGTCAGTCGAGCCACAGATGAGTAAGTATCAAAGAAGTCTTCACCTTCCTTTTGGGTATAACCCTTAGCCACGAGCCGAGCCTTGTACTTTTCAATAGTACCATCAGGCCTAAGCTTCTTCTTGAATACCCATTTGCATCCTATAGGTTTGCACCCATAAGGACGATCAGTTATCTCCCAAGTTTCATTTGCCAAGATGGAATCCATCTCGCTACGAACCGCTTCCTTCCAGTAGTCAGCATCTTCAGATGCATAGGCCTCTGAAATAGAAAATCATCACCAAAGGACTTTGCAATCCTTTGTCTCTTGCTCCTAGTAGGAACTTCATTGTTCTCCTCCACAGGACTTTCAAAGTGTTCTATCGAAATGGCAGGTTTGGTAATTGTAACTGGTTCCTGATTCGATGAACTAGGCATCTCCTGATTAGATGAGGTAGCCATATCCTTCATGGGAAAGATATCTTCAAAGAAAGTCGCATCATTCGACTCCATGATCGTACCGACATGCATGTCAGGTACCTCAGATTTTACAACCAAGAATCTATAGCCAATGCTATGAAAAGCATGTCCCAGGAAAACAAAATCCACAGTCTTTGGTCCAAGCTTCCGCTTCTTTGAAATTGAAGCATTGACTTTCGCCAAACAACCCCATGTTCGTGTTGGAAATATGCCCTAGAGGCAATAATAAAAGTATTATTATATTTCAATGTTCATGATAAATGTCTTTTATTCATGCTATAACTGTATTATCCGGAAATCATAATACACGTGTGAATACTTAGACCACAATATGTCCCTGGTGAGCCTCTAGTTGACTAGCTCGTTGTGATCAACAGATAGTCATGGTTTCCTGACTATGGACATTGGATGTCGTTGATAACGGGATCACATCATTAGGAGAATGATGTGATGGACAAGACCCAATCCTAAGCATAGCATAAAAGATCGTGTAGTTCGTTTTGCTAGAGCTTTGCCAGTGTCAAGTATCTCTTCCTTCGACCATGAGATCGTGTAACTCCCGGATACCGTAAGAGTGCCTTGGGTGTATCAAACGTCACAACGTAACTGGGTGACTATAAAGGTGCATTACAGGTATCTCCGAAAGTATCTGTTGGGTTGACACGGATTGAGACTGGGATTTGTCACTCCGTATGACGGAGAGGTATCTCTGGGCCCACTCGGTAATGCATCATCATAATGAGCTCAATGTGACCAAGGTGTTGGACACGGGATCATGCATTACGGTACGAGTAAAGTGACTTGCCGGTAACGAGACTGAACAAGGTATTGGGATACCGACGATCGAGTCTCGGGCAAGTAACGTACCGATTGACAAAGGGAATTGCATACAGGGTTTGATCGAATCCTCGACATCGTGGTTCATCCGATGACAACATCGAGGAGCATGTGGGAGCCATCATGGGTATCCAGATCCCGCTGTTGGTTATTGACTGAGAGCGTCTCGGTCATGTCTGCATGTCTCCCGAACCCGTAGGGTCTACACACTTAAGGTTCGGTGACGCTAGGGTTATTAGGAAGACTAGTATGTGACTACCGAATGTTGTTCGGAGTCCCGGATGGGATCCTGGACGTCACGAGGAGATCCGGAAGGGTCCGGAGGTAAAGATTTATATATGGGAAGTTGTCAAACGGACACCGGGAAGTTTCGGGGTCATACCGGTATTGTACCGGGGCCACCGGAAGGGTTCCGGGGGTCCACCGGGAGGGGCCACCCCTCCCGGGGGGCCACATGGGCTGCGTGGGGCAGGGAGCCAGCCCCTGGTGGGCTGGCCGCACCCCCTCCCTTGGGCCCATGCGCCTAGGGTTGAGGGGGGAACCCTAGAGGGGGCGCCCCCTTGGCTTGGGGGGCAAGCCACCCTCTCCCCTCTCCCCTAGGCCGCCGCACCCCCCCCTAGATGGGTTCTAGGGGGCCGGCCCCCTTCTCCCTTCCCCCTATAAATAGAGGGGTGAGGGGAGGGCAGCCGCACCACCCTCCAAGGCGCAGCCCTCCCCTCCCCAACACCTCTCCTCCTCCGTTGTGTGCTTGGCGAAGCCCTGTCGGAGTACTGCCTCTCCACCATCACCACGCCGTCGTGCTGCCGGTGGAGCTGTCTTCCTCAACCTCTCCTTCCCCCTTGCTGGATCAAGAAGGAGGAGACGTCTCCCGTCCCGTACGTGTGTTGAACGCGGAGGTGCTGTCCGTTCAGCACTTGGTCATCGGTGATTCGAATCACGTCGAGTACGACTACATCATCACCTTGCAAGCTTCCGCACGCGATCTACAAGTGGTATGTAGATGCAAACTCTCTCCCTTGACTCGTTGCTTAGATGAACTCATAGATGGATCTTGGTGAAACCGTAGGAAAATTTTTAATTTTCTGCAACGTTCCCCAACAGTGGCATCATGAGCTAGGTCTATGCGTAGTTCTCTTTGCACGAGTAGAACACAATTTTGTTGTGGGCGTGGATTTTGTCATCTTACTTGCCTCTACTAGTCTTTTCTTGCTCAACGGTATTGTGGGATGAAGCGGCCCGGACCAACCTTACACGTACGCTTACGTGAGACCGGTTCCACGACTGACATGCACTAGTTGCATAAGGTGGCTGGCGGGTGTCTGTCTCTCCCACTTTAGTTGGAGCGGAATCGATGAACAGGGCCCTTATGAAGGGTAAATAGAAGTTGACAAAATCACGTTGTGGTGATTCGTAGGTAAGAAAACGTTCTTGCTAGAACCCAATTGCAGCCACGTAAAAGATGCAACAACAATTAGAGGACGTCTAACTTGTTTTTGCAGCGATTGATCATGTGATGTGATATGGCCAGAAGTTGTGATGAATGATGAATTGTGATGTATGAGATCATGTTCTTTGTAATAGGATTCACGACTTGCATGTCGATGAGTATGACAACCGGCAGGAGCCATAGGAGTTGTCTTTATTTTTTGTATGACCTGCGTGTCATTGAATAACGCCATGTAAACTACTTTACTTTATTGCTAAACGTTAGTCATAGAAGTAGAAGTAGTCGTTGGCGTGACAACTTCATGAAGACACGATGATGGAGATCATGATGATGGAGATCATGGTGTCAAGCCGGTGACAAGATGATCATGGAGCCCCGAAGATGAAGATCAATGGAGCTATATGATATTGGCCATATCATGTCACAACTATATAATTGCATGTGATGTTTATTATGTTTATGCATCTTGTTTACTTAGGACGACGGTAGTAAATAAGATGATCCCTTACAAAAATTTCAAGAAGTGTTCTCCCCTAACTGTGCACCGTTGCTACAGTTCGTCGCTTCTAAGCACCACGTGATGATCGGGTGTGATGGATTCTTACGTTCACATACAACGGGTGTAAGACAGTTTTACACAGCGAAAACACTTAGGGTTAACTTGACGAGCCTAGCATGTGCAGACATGGCCTCGGAACACGGAGACCGAAAGGTCGAACACGAGTCGTATGGAAGATACGATCAACATGAGAATGTTCACCGACGATGACTAGTCCGTCTCACGTGATGATCGGACACGGGCTAGTCGACTCGGATCGTGTAACACTTAGATGACTAGAGGGATGTCTAATCTAAGTGGGAGTTCATAATTTGATTAGAACTTTATTATCATGAACTTAGTCTAAAACCTTTGCAAATATGTCTTGTAGATCAATGGCCAACGCTAATGTCAACATGAACTTCAACGCGTTCCTAGAGAAAACCAAGCTGAAAGATGATGGCAGCAACTATACGGACTGGGTCCGGAACCTGAGGATCATCCTCATAGCTGCCAGGAAACAATATGTCCTAGAAGGACCGCTAGGTGACGCTCCCGTCCCAGAGAACCAAGACATTATGAATGCTTGGCAGTCTCGTGCTGATGATTACTCCCTCGTTCAGTGCGGCATGCTTTACAGCTTAGAACCGGGGCTCCAAAAGCGTTTTGAGCACCACGGAGCATATGAGATGTTCGAAGAGCTGAAACTAGTTTTTCAAGCTCATGCCCGGGTCGAGAGATATGATGTCTCCGACAAGTTCTACAGTTGTAAGATGGAGGAAAACAGTTCTGTCAGTGAGCACATCCTGAAGATGTCTGGGTTGCACAACCGTATGACCCAGCTGAACATTAACCTCCCAGATGAGGCGGTCATTGACAGAATCCTCCAGTCGCTCCCACCAAGCTACAAGAGCTTTGTGATGAACTACAACATGCAGGGGATGGAAAAGACCATTCCTGAAGTGTTCTCGATGCTGAAGTCAGCAGAGGCTGAAATCAAGAAAGAACATCAAGTGTTGATGGTCAATAAGACCACTAAGTTCAAGAAGGGCAAGGGTAAGAAGAACTTCAAGAAGGACGGCAAAGATGTTGCCGCGCCTGGTAAGCCAGTTACCGGGAAGAAGTCAAAGAATGGACCCAAGCCTGAGACTGAGTGCTTTTATTGCAAGGGGAAGGGTCACTGGAAGCGGAACTGCCCCAAATACTTAGCGGATAAGAAGGCCGGCAACACCAAAGGTATATTTGATATACATGTGATTGATGTGTACCTTACCAGTACTCGTAGTAACTCCTGGGTATTTGATACCGGTGCCGTTGCTCATATTTGTAACTCACAGCAGGAGCTGCGGAATAAACGGAGACTGGCGAAGGACGAGGTGACGATGCGCGTCGGGAATGGTTCCAGAGTCGATGTGATCGCCGTCGGCACGCTGCCTCTACATTTACCTACGGGATTAGTTTTGAACCTTAATAATTGTTATTTAGTGCCAAGTTTGAGCATGAACATTGTATCTGGATCTCGTTTAATACGAGATGGCTACTCATTTAAGTCTGAGAATAATGGTTGTTCGATTTATATGAGAGATATGTTTTATGGTCATGCTCCGATGGTCAATGGTTTATTCTTAATGAATCTCGAGCGTAATATTACACATGTTCATAGTGTAGATGCCAAAAGATTTAAAGTTGATAACGATAGTCCCACATACTTGTGGCACTGCCGCCTTGGTCACATTGGTGTCAAGCGCATGAAGAAGCTCCATGCCGATGGACTTTTAGAGTCTCTTGATTATGAATCGTTTGACACGTGCGAACCATGCCTTTTGGGCAAAATGACCAAGACTCCGTTCTCCGGAACAATGGAGCGAGCAACCAACTTGTTGGAAATCATACATACCGATGTGTGCGGTCCAATGAGCGTTGAGGCTCGCGGAGGATATCGTTATGTTCTCACTCTCACAGATGACTTGAGTAGATATGGGTATGTCTACTTAATGAAACACAAGTCTGAGACCTTTGAAAAGTTCAAGGAATTTCAGAATGAGGTAGAGAATCAACGTGACCGAAAGATAAATTCTTACGATCAGATCGTGGAGGAGAATACTTAAGTCACGAATTTGGTACACACTTAAGGAAATGTGGAATCGTTTCACAGCTCACGCCGCCTGGAACACCTCAGCGAAACGGTGTGTCCGAACGTCGTAATTGCACCCTATTGGATATGGTGCGGTCTATGATGTCTCTTACCGATTTACCGCTATCATTTTGGGGATACGCTCTAGAGACAGCTACATTCACTTTAAATAGGGCACCGTCTAAATCCGTTGAGACGACACCGTATGAATTATGGTTTGGAAAGAAACCTAAGCTGTCGTTTCTAAAAGTTTGGGGATGCGATGCTTATGTCAAGAAACTTCAACCTGAAAAGCTCGAACCCAAGTCGGAAAAATGCGTATTCATAGGATACCCTAAGGAAACTGTCGGGTATACCTTCTACTTAAGATCCGAAGGCAAGATCTTTGTTGCCAAGAACGGATGCTTTCTGGAAAAAGAGTTTCTCTCGAAAGAAGTAAGTGGGAGGAAAGTAGAACTCGATGAAGTACTACCTCTTGAGCGGGAAAGTGGCGCAGCGCAGGAAACCGTTCCTGTGATGCCCACACCAACTGAAGAGGAAAACAATGATGATGATCAAGGTACTTCGGATCAAGTTACTGCTGAACTTCGTAGGTCCACAAGGACACGTTCCGCACCAGAGTGGTACGGCAACCCTGTCCTGGAAATCATGTTGTTAGACAACAATGAACCTTCGAACTATGAAGAAGCGATGGCGGGCCCGGATTCCAACAAATGGCTTGAAGCCATGAAATCCGAGATAGAATCCATGTATGAAAACAAAGTATGGACTTTGACAGACTTGCCCGATGATCGGCGAGCGATAGAAAACAAATGGATCTTTAAGAAGAAGACGGACGCGGATGGTAATGTTACAATCTATAAGGCTCGACTTGTCGCTAAGGGTTATCGACAAGTTCAAGGGATTGACTACGACGAGACTTTCTCTCCCGTAGCGAAGCTGAAGTCCGTCCGAATCATGTTAGCAATTGCCGCATACTATGATTATGAGATATGGCAAATGGACGTCAAAACGGCATTCCTTAACGGGCATCTTAAGGAAGAACTGTATATGATGCAGCCGGAAGGTTTTGTCGATCCTCGGAACGCTAACAAAGTATGCAAGCTCCAGCGATCCATTTATGGACTGGTGCAAGCATCTCGGAGTTGGAACATTCGCTTTGATGAGATGATCAAAGCGTTTGGGTTTATGCAGACTTATGGAGAAGCCTGCGTTTACAAGAAAGTGAGTGGGAGCTCTGTAGCATTTCTCATATTATATGTAGATGACATACTCTTGATGGGAAATAATATAGAATTTCTGGACAGCATTAAGGCCTACTTGAATAAGTGTTTTTCAATGAAGGACCTTGGAGAAGCTGCTTATATATTAGGCATCAAGATCTATAGAGATAGATCGAGACGCCTCATAGGTCTTTCACAAAGCACATACCTTGATAAGATTTTGAAGAGGTTCAAAATGGATCAGTCCAAGAAGGGGTTCTTGCCTATGTTACAAGGTGTGAGATTGAGCTCGGCTCAGTCACCGACCACGGCAAAAGATAAAGAAGAGATGAGTGTCATCCCCTATGCTTCAGCCATAGGATCTATTATGTATGCCATGCTGTGTACCAGACCCGATGTAAACCTTGCCGTAAGTTTGGTAGCAAGATACCAAAGTAATCCCGGCAAGGAACACTGGACAGCGGTCAAGAATATCCTGAAGTACCTGAAAAGGACGAAGGACATGTTTCTCGTTTATGGAAGAGACGAAGAGCTCGTCGTAAAGGGTTACGTCGACGCTAGCTTCGACTCAGATCTGGATGACTCTAAGTCACAAACCGGATACGTGTATATGTTGAATGGTGGAGCAGTAAGCTGGTGCAGCTGCAAGCAGAGCGTCGTGGCGGGATCTACGTGTGAAGCGGAGTACATGGCAGCCTCGGAGGCAGCGCATGAAGCGATTTGGGTGAAGGAGTTCATCACCGACCTAGGAGTCATACCCAATGCGTCGGGGCCGATCAAACTCTTCTGTGACAACACTGGAGCTATTGCCCTCGCCAAGGAGCCCAGGTTTCACAAGAAGACCAGGCACATCAAGCGTCGTTTCAACTCCATCCGTGAAAATGTTCAAGATGGAGACATAGAGATTTGCAAAGTGCACACGGATCTGAATGTCGCAGATCCGCTGACTAAACCTCTCTCGCGTGCAAAACATGATCAACACCAGAACTCTATGGGTGTTCGATTCATCACAATGTAACTAGATTGGTGACTCTAGTGCAAGTGGGAGACTGTTGGAAATATGCCCTAGAGGCAATAATAAAAGTATTATTATATTTCAATGTTCATGATAAATGTCTTTTATTCATGCTATAACTGTATTATCCGGAAATCGTAATACACGTGTGAATACTTAGACCACAATATGTCCCTGGTGAGCCTCTAGTTGACTAGCTCGTTGTGATCAACAGATAGTCATGGTTTCCTGACTATGGACATTGGATGTCGTTGATAACGGGATCACATCATTAGGAGAATGATGTGATGGACAAGACCCAATCCTAAGCATAGCATAAAAGATCGTGTAGTTCGTTTTGCTAGAGCTTTGCCAGTGTCAAGTATCTCTTCCTTCGACCATGAGATCGTGTAACTCCCGGATACCGTAAGAGTGCCTTGGGTGTATCAAACGTCACAACGTAACTGGGTGACTATAAAGGTGCATTACAGGTATCTCCGAAAGTATCTGTTGGGTTGACACGGATCGAGACTGGGATTTGTCACTCCGTATGACGGAGAGGTATCTCTGGGCCCACTCGGTAATGCATCATCATAATGAGCTCAATGTGACCAAGGTGTTGGACACGGGATCATGCATTACGGTACGAGTAAAGTGACTTGCCGGTAACGAGACTGAACAAGGTATTGGGATACCGACGATCGAGTCTCGGGCAAGTAACGTACCGATTGACAAAGGGAATTGCATACAGGGTTTGATCGAATCCTCGACATCGTGGTTCATCCGATGACAACATCGAGGAGCATGTGGGAGCCATCATGGGTATCCAGATCCCGCTGTTGGTTATTGACTGAGAGCGTCTCGGTCATGTCTGCATGTCTCCCGAACCCGTAGGGTCTACACACTTAAGGTTCGGTGACGCTAGGGTTATTAGGAAGACTAGTATGTGACTACCGAATGTTGTTCGGAGTCCCGGATGGGATCCTGGACGTCACGAGGAGATCCGGAAGGGTCCGGAGGTAAAGATTTATATATGGGAAGTTGTCAAACGGACACCGGGAAGTTTCGGGGTCATACCGGTATTGTACCGGGACCACCGGAAGGGTTCCGGGGGTCCACCGGGAGGGGCCACCCCTCCCGGGGGGGCCACATGGGCTGCGTGGGGCAGGGAGCCAGCCCCTGGTGGGCTGGCCGCACCCCCTCCCTTGGGCCCATGCGCCTAGGGTTGAGGGGGAACCCTAGAGGGGGCGCCCCCCTTGGCTTGGGGGGCAAGCCACCCTCTCCCCTCTCCCCTAGGCCGCCGCACCCCCCCCCTAGATGGGTTCTAGGGGGCCGGCCCCCTTCTCCCTTCCCCCTATAAATAGAGGGGTGAGGGGAGGGCAGCCGGACCACCCTCCAAGGCGCAGCCCTCCCCTCCCCAACACCTCTCCTCCTCCGTTGTGTGCTTGGCGAAGCCCTGTCGGAGTACTGCCTCTCCATCATCACCACGCCGTCGTGCTGCCGGTGGAGCTGTCTTCCTCAACCTCTCCTTCCCCCTTGCTGGATCAAGAAGGAGGAGACGTCTCCCGTCCCGTACGTGTGTTGAACGCGGAGGTGCTGTCCGTTCAGCACTTGGTCATCGGTGATTCGAATCACGTCGAGTACGACTACATCATCACCTTGCAAGCTTCCGCACGCGATCTACAAGTGGTATGTAGATGCAAACTCTCTCCCTTGACTCGTTGCTTAGATGAACTCATAGATGGATCTTGGTGAAACCGTAGGAAAAATTTTAATTTTCTGCAACGTTCCCCAACAGTTCGCAGATAAGAGAGTTTTAACCTTTTCTTCTCCCATTCCTCGAATGGAGTTATCTCTTTGTTCTTTGTGGGGACTCGGTTCAGGACATGACATACTGTCAATATCGCCTCCCCTCACCATGCCTTGGAGAGACCCGATGTATCTAACATGGTGTTAACCAAATCAGTTAGAGTACGGTTCTTTCTTTCGGCCACCCCATTTGACTGAGGTGAGTATGGAGGAGTCCTCTTATGGATTATACCATGTTCCGCACAAAAAGCATCAAACTCATTGGAAAAATACTCTCCACCACGGTCGGACCTAAGCCTCTTGATTTTTCGATCAAGTTGGTTTTCCACTTCAGCTTTGTAGATCTTGAAAAAGTTCAAAGCCTCATCCTTAGATTTCAAAAGATACACACGGGAGTATCTAGTGGAGTCATCAATTAACGTCATGAAAAATTTCTTTCCACCTTTTGTTAACACACCATTCATTTCACATAGATCTAAATGTATGAGCTCTAGTGGTGCAAAATTTCTTATAACCGCAGTCGTGTGAGACTTACGAGGTTGCTTAGCTTGCACACACACTTGACACTTAGATCCCTTGACGGTGGTGAAACTAGGGATTAAGTTCAACTTCGCTAGTCGCGACATGCAACCAAAGTTAACATGACAAAGACGTGAATACCACACATTGGATTCACTACTGTTGCAAATATGATTAACAACTTTATTGCAAACGTCTGATAAGGATAAACGAAACAAGCCTCCTGACTCATAGCCTTTACCAACAAAGGTTCCATACTTGGATATTACAAATTTATTCGACTCAAAGACAAGCTTGTAGCCATCTCTACACAGAAGAGATCCGCTAACAAGATTTTTATTGACCGAGGGGACATAATGCACGTTCTTCAGCCGCACGATCTTCCCCGAAGTAAACTTCAGATCAACCGTGCCAACACCACGAACAGAAGCACTTGAACCGTTGCCCATCAGCACGGTTGAAGTCCCTGCGGTCTGATAAGACGAAAACATGGAAATATCACCGTATACATGCACATTAGCACCCGTGTCAATCAACCAGTCAGGAGAATGACATACTGAAAGAATAGTGGGAAATATACCATACCCAGCATCCTTCATGTCAGTGTCTCCAATGACAACATTAGCGGTCTTGCCGCCTTTCCCAGGATGACGCTGGTCATAGCGATAAGGGCAACTAGGAGCCCAATGATCAGGATCCCCACACACATGACAAGCATCTTTCTTCTTGCCATTCTTCTTCTTAAAGTTCGTGTGTTGCACAGCCTTGTTCTTCCCATCAAACTTTGCTTTTCCATCAAACTTGCCCTTGTTCTTGAACTTGTGGGGCTAAAAGTTCTGCTTCTGTACCACATTGGCACTAGATCCTCCCTCAATACCTTGAGCACGTGTGTCCTTTGCTCTCGCCTTTTCTTCCACATCAAGAGTGCCAATGAGATCCGGGACGGAAAACTCCTGCCTCTTATGCTTCAGCAAGGTAGCAAAGTTCCTCCATGAAGGAGGAAGCTCAGTGATGATACATCCGGCAACAAACTTGTCCGGTAGCATACAACTGAAGTGCTCAAGTTCTCTAGCAAATGACTGTATCTCATGAGCTTGCTCAACCACGGAGCGCTCTTCAGTCATCCTGTAATCATAGAATTGCTCCATGATGTACAGCTCAGTGCCAGCATTCGAGACCCCAAACTTGGCCTCGAGTGCATCCCACATATCTTTTTCATTATCAATTGACGCATAAGCATCAATTATCTTCTAACCAAGAACACTCAAGAGAGCAGTCTTAAACAGAGTATCCATTTTCTGAAAAGCTTGTGCCTGTTGAGCATCAAGCTCTCCTTCAGGTTTGCCGAGAGTGGTGTCATAGCAACTCATGGTTTGAAACCATAAGACTGGTCTCACGCGCCACCTCTTATAGTGGATACCCTCAAACATAAGAGGTCTCAGGGAAACAGCAAAACCACTTGGGGTAAATTGCCTATAGTAAGGTTTTTGGATTGTTGGAAATATGAGCTATTTACCAAATGATTTTATTAACAGAAATACTAGATAAAGCATGACTAATATAGAAGAGATAAAACAAGTCATGCGTTCTGACAGAGAGAAGGTAAATAGCTTCTGCATATATGAACCGTAGCCTATCATATCTAAAGCAGACAGTATAGCAAGTAGCATATATGAAGTAGAACCTAACATGTGTAGGACAAGGACTAGAATAAGGAACTACGACAGAACCTTTAACAGGAAAGACAAGAACACATACGGGACAGCAGCAGCAGAAGCGCTGGACTTGGGGTCGGTGTCCTCGCCTGCCATGTCGTCGAGGAGGTCGTGGACGTTGAGGAAGAAGTCGTCGTCGGGGAAGTAGTCGTCGGCGACCGGATCGTCCGTGATGAAGCAGCCAGTAGTCGCGCTGAGCGCTCCCCAAAAACCTTATCACCCTTCTCCCGTACAGGACTCAAAAGGTGCGGTTTCGGAGGCCTACTGTCCCGACCTGCGGTGCACGCCGCAAACCGGGATGGGGAAATTTAGACATCGGCTCGGCTCATTCCCGCAACCTGCGGCGCAGCGCGGCACGGCGCGTCGTGGCGTGGCGTGGCGTGGTGGAGGAGAAGCGCGCGTGGATCTCCCTCTTATTCTCATGCTCATACATGTGGGGAAAGAACCTTCTTTATAAAGAGGTCCAACTCCCTCTAAACTAGCAATGTGGGACTAAACTTTTGTTCCACCTCTTGCCTTGCACAAATGGGCTGCGTGGGCCTCTAGGATTTATTAGGAATTTTTGAAACTGCTATTGGGCTAGAACCAAAATAGACAAAATTCCAGCAGCACCGACATTACTTTTCGAAAAAAAAAAGATTTACATTTTTATAGGACTATGCTAACGACCACTCGACTGGTCGTTAGCGACAGATCCGCACGACTAGTTTCCCACGCTCGCTTTCACTGATTTTTTTCCTTGTCTCAAAAACCGTAGTAAATTGCTAGTAGTTTTTTCTAGTTTTTCGCTACATAATATGAAAATAAAAAAAATGCTTGAAAGAGGATTCGAATCCAGGTCTATGTAATACCTATCGAGCCTAATAACCAACTAAGCAACCTTTTGTTGTTGTCTATTGTAGAATGACAATGTTATTTGAACCTTTCTTATTTCTGCCATATCAGAAGAAAAAATAAAGTTTGGCTTGGTAACTTTGGCAATGACCAGCGTGATAACTATGGTTTGAGCAACATGATAACTATACCATGATAAGGCTGGTAACTACAGTACGAGGAAGTTAAAAGCATGGGGAAGTATGGTAATTTAACATAGGAATTACCGGTGAAATGTTTCAAAAACTTTTTTCCCTTGGATGAAAGACACCATGGTGTTTAAACGTAAGCTATTAGTTATCAAGTATGTGATGATACATCATCATGTTATTTACACAGAAATTATTGGATGTATGTTTTTCAACAAAAAAGTTGCAGGTCAAAAGTTACAGTGGCGTTTGTATGGGAGTTATCAATTTTGTATGTTTCTATTACCATGTTATTTACACAGAAATTAGCAGGGCATCATCCCCCCCCTCGCCACACTCGCCATATTTACCAGGATCAGGTACATAAGTTATCAAGTCTGCGATGTGTGAGTTATCATGTTATTTGCATAAGAGTTATCGTGGTATGGTTCAACAACTCCTCCCACCCCTACCCCCACCGACAAAGTTACCAGGACTGGGTACATAATTTATCATGTCTATGATGTGTGATTTATCATGTTATTTGCCTAGAAGTTACCGTGGTATGTTTCAATGACCCCCCCCCCCACCCCTACCCCCGCCGACAAATTTACCAGGACTGGGTACATAATTTATCATGTCTACGATGTATGAGTTATCATGTTATTTGCATAGAAGTTATCAGGACAGTGATGCGTAAACTATCATCATGTTTACACAGAAGTTATTGAGGGTATATTTCATCAAAACCCCTCCCTCCGTCGGAGGGAAAAGTTATCATGTTTGCGGTGCGTAAATTATCGGGAGTATATTTCAGCACCCCTTCTCGCCAAAGTTACCAGGACCGGGGTGCATAAGTTATCGGGTCTCTGATGTCTGAGTTACCATGTTGTCCACATCAGAGTAACTGGGGATATTTCATCAACACCACTTCCCTCAAAGTTACCAGGATCAAGGTGCATAAGTTCATCAGGTATGTGATGTGTGAGTTATCATGATATTCACATAAAAGTGACCCGGGATATTTCATCAACGCCTCCCTCCCGATCGCCAAAGTAATCAGTACCGAGTACATAAGTTATCAGGTATGTGATGTGTGAGTTACCATGCTATACACACACAAAAATTACCAACGGTATATTTCATCAACCTCCCCCGCCAAAATTACCATGGTGTCATCAACTCGAGACGAGTTGGTAAAATAATCTACTCAAGTGCGGAAAACATCGGATATTGCATTCACTTTTGTGCAAACATAGAAAAGGAGACAGGTTAAAAAGCCTATTTGCTTTCATTTTTACAAGAAAGGAACATAGGTGAGGTGGTTGGTTAGTGGGTTACCTTGTAAAAGGTACAAGGATCGAATCCTGTTGGTACACTATTTTTTGCCGAGAAAGATTAACGCGAGTTAATTACTCACCACCTGAAAAATCAGGAATCAGAGAGATTAACGCGAGTTAATTACGCACCTGAGAATCGGCGGGAGTTAGAGAGATTAAGGCGAGTTAGTTACGCACCACCTGAAAATCGGGAATCAGGGAGATTAACGGAGTTAATTAGGCACCTGAAAATCGGGAGTCGCAGAAAGACATGCGCGGCGGGAGTGAGAGAAATTAAGGCGAGTTAGTTACGTACCACCTGAAAATCGGGAATCAGGGAGATTAACGGAGTTAATTAGGCATCTAAAAATCGGGAGTCGCAGAAAGACATGCGTGCGTGCAATGAATATCCGACGGCTCGCAGTTCGTGCGGATTTGTTGCAGATTTCCTTCCGACTGGAAATTAGCATTCTCGTTTTTTATAACATATAGCAACATTCGTGAGCGTGCTCTACAGCACTACAGTAGCATGCACGGGAGGTTATAATAAACTTAAACAATCTGGCAAAATAAAAAAAATTGGGTAAAAATAGCAGCTTTATTTTTATTTATTTATTTGAAAAATAGCCGCTTTATTCATCAAGAACAAAAGGTACAATAGTAGTATCGTTTGGCTGGAGTAGCCAACTGTGGTGGCCATGAACGAGAGCTAAAGTACTCTTAACCAATCTCCTGGATAATAGGGCTATAAATTCCTTTGCTTCCTTCTCTGATTTGCTTGACGACTTGTTCGGCATCACATGCCATAATGACCTTCCGTAAATTGAGATATGCAGTTTTGTTTTAAGAATCTAGGTGCAATACCTTCTTTTTTGAACAACGCAAGCATTCATACATATGCATATACACTCACCCCTATGAATACACACACACACCCTACCCCTATAAGCACCTCTGAAGACTGAGCCCGTACATCATCTTGAGATTTACGAAGTCATCGTAGGCGCCTCATCGTCGACGAGGACGTCTCGTCCCACTAAAAGCGCATCACCGAAAATTCTGAAATAAATCCAGTAATAATGTGAGCAATAGGACTTGAACCATAGTGCGCTGGGGAATGATCTTTGCGAGAAGTACATGGGCTGGCGAGATAATGGAGTAGCCAACTGTGGTGGCCATGAACGAGAGCTAAAGTACTCTTAACCAATCTCCTAGATAATAGGGCTATAAATTCCTTTGCTTCCTTCTCTGATTTGCTTGACGACTTGTTCGGCATCACATGCCATAATGACCTTCGGTAAATTGAGATATGCAGTTTTGTTTTAAGAATCTAGGGGCAATACCTTCTTTTTTGAACAACGCAAGCATTCATACACATGCATATACACTCACCCCTATGAATACACACACGCACATGTTTTTTTCATTTCCGAGAGGAACAGTCATGTCTATCGCGAAAGCAAAACCGTGCCTCTAGCAGACAAAAAAAATA
The DNA here is from genome assembly GCF_018294505.1 of Triticum aestivum. NCBI lineage: Eukaryota > Viridiplantae > Streptophyta > Magnoliopsida > Poales > Poaceae > Triticum > Triticum aestivum. The sequence continues at coordinate 605,725,331 of NC_057809.1, forward strand.
GAAAACACGTTTTTTTTGTTTTCAAGAGTCATGGTTGTGCCTCTCTCAAAAGCAAAATCACGCTTCTCGTGGAAGAGAAAAAAGAAAACACTTTTTTTGCGCAATTTTATTCCAATTTTTAAGTCCAAAATCTAAGGAAGACAAATGGAAAACCAAAACGTTAAAAACCTCGGAAGACACCGTTTAAAAAGCCGAAAACGCGTGTGGAAAAATAAAAATAAAAATAAAATCCGAAGAAAACGCCCAGAACACGACACATGGCGGCAGCTGAGAGCGCACCAAGTGACTCTAATCATATTGTGGCTCTCGAAGGAGCGCTCGTCAACTAGTTTTTTTTTTTTGAGACAAGCTCGTCAACTAGTTACTCTCAGTGTTCGAGAGGTCGCTTTGAGCAGGAATGTAAGGGCATCTCCAGCCGCGCCCCCAACAGGCCCTCCCCAGGTGATTTTGCCGCGCCGACGCCAAAAAAACGGCCCAGTCGCGCCCCCAGAAGCCCGTTTTTCGCCGGCTCGGGCAAAAACTGGTGCCGGCGGACCCAGGCCGAACCCGGCGCCCTGGGGGCGTTTGGGGAGCCGGCGCAAGCGAAAAAGGCACGTGGGCCCGCCCTGGCGGCGACCCGAGGGCCTTTTCCCGCCGTTTCTTGACGCTTTTTCCTCGCATCTCTCCCGCTCGCTCGCCTTCCTCCCGCCATTCTCTCCCTTTCTCCCGCCAAACCCCCTCCAGCTCGCCTTCCAGTCGCCGCCATGCCGCCGAAGAAGTATGCCATGCCGCGCACGACGGCAACCACGATTGGCACCGTGGCCCAGCCGAAGTAGAGGAAGCCGAGGGCGCCGCCATCGAAGGCACCAGGCATGTCGAGCGCCGAGTGGAGGGTGGAAGTTCAGCGACGCGACGCAGTCACCACCGACCGGTGGATCTCAACGGCGACATGGAGGCCGAGCTCGGCTATGTCTACGGCGAGGACGCGCACGAAGCGCAGGAACCCGAGGAGGAGGAGGAGGACGAGGAGGAGAAGGAGGAGCCGGCTCCTGTTTCGATGAAGGGGCGCCAGAAGAAGAAGAAGCGGGCGGCTAGGTCAGGTGAACCGCGCATCAAGTGGACGTACAAAGAGGAGGAATGCCTCGCCGAAGCATGGAAACTCGTCTGCCTCGACCCGACCACCGGCGCGAACCAGAGCTTGGAGACGTACTGGGACCGCATCAAGGCCGAGTTCGACGAGCGGAAGCTCGTCGACCCGTACTTCAAAGGCGTCTACATGCAGCGCGGCTCCAAGGTGATGGCGAACCATTGAGGGCGTATCCAGTTGGCGTGCAACAAATGACATGGAATCGTCGAGGTGGTCGCGGCTCGCTCGGAGAGCGGCGCCAGCGTTGAGGATCAGGTACGCACGCCGTTCGCCCGCATATCTTCGTCGGCTACGCCCACCGCCCGCCAACTGTTTGTTCCTCCACGCAGCTGCTGCGTATGTTCGCCATGTATCGGGGCGACAACCAAGACGCCGACTTCAAGCACCACCACGTCTACAAGCGCATTGACAAGTGCGAGAAGTGGGCGGAAGTCCGACGCACCCTCGACAAGGCCAAGGAGACATACAAGCCGGACGCGACGACTCCGGGCGCGAGTGAGGGGCGGCCGGACGACCACAAATTGGCAAAGAAGGGGAAAAACGCCGACGCAGCAATCGCGTGAGTGCAGGAGTCCATCGAGCATTGCCTCGCCGACGCCCAGGCCCGGGCCGTCCTACGTGAAGAGAAGACCGAGGCGTGGTGGTCGTCGCTGATGAAGAACAGCGCCATCAAGCTCGACCTGCTCCGGACGAACGTCGCCGTGAAGAAGAGGAACACCGACATGGCTTTTCTGATGGGCGGGGCGGACATGCTCCAGAGCGACGACGAGGAGCTCAGGGCGTGGTACATGGCGGAGCGCGGCCTCATCCTGAATCAGATGCGAACGGCAACGCCGACGACGCCGACGACGCAAGCTCCCGCGCCCACGACCACACGGACGCCAAGCCCGAACGACGCCTCTACGTCGCCGTCCAGCAGTGCCGAAGCCGCGCCGACACAGCCCAGCACCGAAGCAGCTCCGACACCGCCGAGCCCGAGCACGCCGACTCCGCCAACGCCTGGAGCCGACCCCGCCAAGTGAATCATGCACGCGAACTTGCGGCGTGCGACACTTTGTTTTTGTAACGCCAGACTACGTCCGATCGCCGGATTTGTGGCGTCTTTTGAGGGCGGGAACGACCAAGTTTTAAATTTCCCGCATTCTGGGACCGGCGCTTGGGGGCATGACTGGGAGCTAGGTCACCCCAGGGGCCGAACTAGCACCGGCATGCCCCCCGACCGCTCTATTTAGGCGGCCTGAGAGGCCGAACGGCTGGAGATGCCCTAATATCTCGCTTACAGTGAGTGTAGCAGCGTTTCGCGTGAAGTACGCCCATATGAACTGGCCCATTATTACCGCAGGTCGCTATCTCGCTGCCGCCCAGTCGACGTATTGGTTTGGTCTGGGTTTTTTCCATGTTTTTTTTTCTGTTTCTTCACCGACTTTTTTATGGACTTTTGTTTTCTTTGCTTTTCATCGGGTTTCTTGGTTTCTTTCATCCTTTTACACATTTTCTTCCTTCTTCTTTGTTTCTAACGCCTTGTTTTGCTTTTCTTTGTTTCCCTTCTCTGTTTTCTTCGTTTCCTTGTCTTCTTCTCGGTTTAACAGTTTTTTTTTGCAAACTCAATCATTGCATTACTCATTCAAGGTCTCATTACAATCTATCTGAGCTAACTCCAACATCTCAGGCGGGCCTGACCCTACCCAGGTCATAGTCCTTCTATTAGTACGTCCAAAAGAGGCTAATTTGTCACTCGCTTTATTTTGCGAACGAGTAACATGAGTAATACAAGACTGATGAGATAAAAGTAAACATCTAATCTCATTCACTAACGACGAGTAGATCGACCGATCAAAAACTCCACATGTGATCATGGATACTGCCACTGAAGAATCCATCTCCACTTCTATCGGTAGTTTTGTACGTTGAATTGAGGAAGACAGACCCTCCAAGCAGGCGGACAGCTCTGCCTCAAGTGCGTCATTGCAAGAGTACAGGGCCCTGCATGCTGCAAAAATAATCCTTCCTGCATCATCCCGCAAGATCATGCCCGCACCGGCCTCGTTACTTGAGGTAAAGGCCCCATCAGTATTAAGTTTTTTCCACCCGTTCCTCGGTTTAGTCCTGGGCTTCTCGACAATATGAGTATCTGGTTTTAACACAGACTGCATAGCAACACATGCTTTACCCTTCACTGGGTCCGCACCGTTGTCCTGTTTGATTGCCACAAGTGACTCAAAGAAGCTTCGAAGGTACCTCACCGACACCTCTAAAGGCGGGGCTGGTTTATGATGTATCACCTCATTACGGACAAACCAGGCTCTCCAGAAAACGAGAAGTATCATACTTCTCACCCAATCACTTTGGGGTTCAAGAGTCTGTAGGAGCCATTCCTTCCCGCAATTCACAATAGATTGTATCCATGGGAGGTTCCAGATCTTTGCCATCTCCAAATACAAATCCCTCCCAAGTTGGCATCTCAGAAACGGATGAAAGTTATCTTCCGTATCTAGACCACAAACAGGGCAGCAGCTCGTAGTTTCCAAACCGATCTTATGTTTATTTTTCCATGTTGGTAGTCCATCAGTCGCGACCCGCCAGGCAAAGGTTGACACTGTAGGTGGCACTCCACAATTCCAAATGAATTTCCAGCAGCTTCTTGCTCCTGAGGGCGAAGAGCTTGAAGACACTGCACCAGCTCGGTGTGCCTCATCGAAGGCCATACGGTAGGCGCTCCTGACCGAGAACACTCCCCTCGTGTCAGGCCCTCAAGCAATGAAATCCTCCCCCCCCCCCTCGCGGAGAGACTTTAATCTTCATAATCTCATCCACATCCGCCTGACCAAAGTATTCATTGAGTGTGTTAACTTTTCAAGAACCGTTCTCGTTAAGTAGGTCAGCCACATAACGGATGCGGCAAACTCCCTGTCGCGAAATAGGCTTATAAGAAAACGGGCGCGGGATCCAGCTATCCCGCCACACCCTAATACTTTTCCCATTGACCACTCTCCATATCAGGCCTTTTTTTAGCAGCTCCAAGCCATGGCTAATAGCCGACCAAGAGGAGGAAGCATTACCAGTAAAAACCGTATCCTCGAGCTTACCATGTGGGTATATTTGGCATTAAGCACACGAGCACACAAACTCTCCGGTCTTATTAATAGCCGCCATGCCTGACGAGCGAGAAGTGCTTGGTTGAACAACCGAAAATCTCTGAAACCAACGCCCCTCTCTCCTTAGGTTGCATAAGATGATCCCATCCCTTCCAATGCACTTTCCTCTTTCCCTTCTCCGATCCCCAATAGAAGTTCCTCACCATTCTTGTAAGATCATCACAAACCGAGTAAGGCAGCTTAAAAACTCCCATAATATACGTGGGCAAAGCTTGCGCCACAGATTTTATAAGCACCTCTCTTCCCGGTTGTGCCAAATACCCATCTCCCCACTGCACTAGTCTCTTGGTGAGGCTTGTTTGGAGGTTTTGGAACTTCCCTTTCGACATGCGCCCCTCTGGAGTGGGCAGGCCCAAGTACTTTTCCTCAAAACAGAGGCTAGTAACTTGTAAAACATCTCTGACCTACTCATGAACCGCAGCAGGACATGCTTCACCAAAAAAGATCGAACATTTATCATAGTTTAGACTCTGTCCAGTTGCCGATCCATATAGATCCAAAGCCTTTTTAACATGTTCTGCCTGATCTCGTGAGGCCTCAAAAAATAGCATCGTATCATCTGCAAAAAGCAAATGTGATATGCCCGGTGCTCTTCGACATATCTTAACAGGAGCGATAACACCATCTTGCACTCTCTTCCTTAAAATAGCTGAGAGGCCATCTGCCACAAGTAGAAATAAGAACGGGGAGAGTGGGTCTCCTTGCCGCAGCCCACGCGACGGTGCAAATGAATCCAGGAGGGTTCCGTTTAATTTAACTGAATACCTCACCGATGTAACACACCCCATAATCCAATCAATCCACCGATGAGAGAACCCTAGCCTTTGCATCACCTGCTTCAAGAAGGCCCAGTTAACCCTGTCGTAAGCTTTTGACGAATCCAGCTTATAAGCGCAAAAACTTTTTGTAGGGTCTTTCTCTTGTTTGATATAGTGGAGACATTCAAAGGCAACCAATGCATTATCCATAATCATCCTACCCGGAATAAAAGCACTTTGCTCCACCGAGATTATATCATCCAACAGCGGACGTAGCCGATTAACCAAACACTTGGAAATTACCTTATAAATTACGTTGCAGAGGCTAATGGGTCTATAGTCTGCCATCTTTGCTGGATTAGAAATCTTCGGAATGAGCACAATAGAAGTCGCATTAACTCCTTCCGGCATAACCCCCATGCTGAAGAAATCCTTGACCGCTGCCAACACACCCGCCTTCACCGTACTCCAATTGCGTTGAAAGAACCGTGCCGGGAACCCGTCCGGTCCAGGAGCCTTTAACGGGCCGATCTGAAACATTGCATCTGAAATCTCCTTGTCCGTGAAGGAAGCACATAGCCTATCATTATCCTCCGGTGAAACAGCCCGCTCAAAGAGCTCCACAACCTCGGTTGCCACAAGGGACGTATCAGCTGCAAAAATATTATGGAAGTATTCATTCACAATTCTGCTCATCTCTGCAAACTCTGTATGCACCACCCCAATAGAATCGGTTAGTTCCCGGATCTTATTTTTCCTTGCCCTCCATACGGCTTTGCTCTGGAAATATTTGGTATTGCGACCCCCCTCCTTCAGCCATGAAATCCTCGATCTCTTCATCCACATCATCTCTTCCCGGTATAAAAGCTCGTTCATTTTATCCATCACTACTCTTATCTCTTCCCTGTCCACATTCATACTCATAAGCTCTTCTAACTGATTTCTTGACTTCGCAAGTTCTCTCGTGACGCTGCCAAATTTCTTACTCCATGAACCAAGAGCTATCATTGTTTTGGATAAGGCATCCCTCAGGTGTGACAGATTTCGAATCTCCCCGACGGCACTCCATGCATCTTGCACTATTTGTGGTAGTGTCAAGTCCCTTTCCTAAAAAACCTCATATCTTCGGCTCCTTCCCTTCACAGGCCCCAAGTCAGGCTCCCCTTTTAGGAAGAGCACTATGTGATCGGAGCACGGGGATGGGATATGTTTGACCTCCGCAAACGCAAACAAATTGCGCCATCCGTTCGTAGCCACCACTCGGTCCAGCCTCACCTTAACATTAGCCGATCTCCCACGTTTATTATCATATGTAAACGGCAGGCCAGTGAAACCCAGATCCACGAGCTCACAAACCTCTAGGGTATCACGGAAAGCCACCATCTGTGCTTCCGATCTAGGTGTGACTGAAAAATGTTCAAAATCCCACATTGCCTCGTTAAAATCACCAATTACAAGCCAAGGTAAGTCATTGACGGATTTCAGGTGCTGTAACTTGGTCCACATAAGATGTCTATGTTCCACCCTGGGCTCTCCATAAACAAAGGTAGCTCGCCATTCCGCTGCAACTTGGCGAGTTTGGATAACCGTATCAATGTATCTATCATCCTTGTGAAGAATTGTAACCACACAATCTTCCCTCCAAAAGAGAGCCAAACCACCACTAAGGCCATTGTTGTCCACACCACAAAACCCCTTGAGCCCCAACTTGGCACGGATCCTCTTCATCTTGTCCTCCTTTTGTCTGGTCTCACACAAAAATACAATCATGGGGGAACGCGACTTACACAACGTCGCAAGTTCACGAACTGTTCGGGTGTTCCCCCCTCCCCGGCAGTTCCAGCTTAGGCAATTCATTGGGCTCGGCGGTCCTCCTCCCCGGAGGCCGCCTGTGTAGTCGTGTCCATGTCCACTCCTTCATTATCCTCTCCGTCCCCATCTCCTTGTCTCCTTCGTTTAACAACCGGATTCTTCCCTGGTGTGGTGCTTGGATCTGTTGGGTTTTCTGCACCCACTCTCTCACCATTCTCTAAACGAAGAACCGCATCAGCAACCTTACCGGTCATGTTGGCCATAACCAGGCTTCTTGTATTGACCGTACCATCATCCCCTACCAGCCTCTTTCTTGCTGTTTTCTCCTCCGCAGCTTTCATCATCTTAAATTGCATTATGTCCATCCCCACCGTCAACTCTAAACCTCCCTCCTTCTGAGTACCAGCACCACCCTTCTCCTCCCCTACATGTGACTTCCCTCCGCTAACTCCAACTCCTTTCCCACCCATTCTTCCTCCTCGCCCTGCACCCGCAAAGTCAGCACCCCCTCTCCCGCCGTTCACCCCTCCTCCTCTGCCTCCTCTCATCCCCGATCCCACCGGCTCACTGACCCAATGACCCCAGTCCCCCCACTCACACACCGACCTGTCGTGCACACCATCCCCACACTCCTCCACAACATGCCCCATGCGTCCACAAAAGTAACAAAAATCAGGAAGTTTTTCATAGAACACCGAGTATCTCTTCCTCTCCTTCAGCGTGATGTGGACGAACCTTACTAATGGCAAAGACACCTTCACCAACACCCGCACCCTCAGGAAATTTGATGGATTAATTCTCCCTTCATTCATCGTCACTGTAAATGGGGGCTCTCCTACCTTCTTTGCTACCTTCTCAGCCAACTCCTTCTTCCTCGTTAATCCATCTGGCAGACCTTTTATCCTAACCCACAATGGGTACATGTCCAGAGCATACTCCTCCACATTGGAGAACCCATCATATTCTACCAGCACCACCGGATCCTTCCTGAACTGCCAAGGACCCCCTTCCATTACCCTCTTCCAATCTCCCAAACAATGGCATCGGGCCAAGAACAAGTTGGGTCCCTTAATATTAAAAGTTACCCCTTGTACACACGCCCATGCATTCCTCATAGAATTTAGCAAGGAAGCATGACTAAACGGTCGCAGGGTATGAACCCTGAACAGAGCCATCCAGCGCACATCCTTGACTAACTCAGATCTTCCTCCTCTTCACCTTGAAGTTTAAGATTTCCAAAGACGTCTTCCAGATCCTGATCTGTTTCGTAATGGCCCCAATTGGTTTCTTCCTCCTCCACCTGATCTTCCAACGTCACCCCTCCTCCGTTCTTCCTTGTTGCATCATCACCCAACGCCGTCTCACCCCCAAGTCGGGCCCGCCCTCCGCCGAAGACAACCTAACCCTAGGCTCCCCTACTTCCGGCATCTCCAGCCCGCCATGCCCCACCTGACCGCCCCTGCCATCCATGCACTTGCCGCCGTCCGCCTGTGCCGTCCCCGCCATGGGAACCGCGCTGGGAACAGCTCTCGATCAATAAGATTTACGTGGTATTTGGTGTACTTCGGCGGCGCCGCCGAAGGAAGGGTTGGACCCTAGAGAAACCCTAGGGGAGAATACGGTATAACAGTTTCCATTCCTTTGCAATGGTTTTTTCATTTTCATTTTCACTTTCATTTTCACCTTTTGTTTTTATTGGTTTCTTCATTTTTTCTTTCATTCTTTTTCCATTTTTACTAGTTTCTGTTGTGTTCAACACATGTCTACATTTTTCAGTACAAAATATACATTTTTAGTGTAGACATGAAATATTTTTTTGATACATGTTCCACATTTTTTAAATAAACGTTGTACAGTTTCTTTTAATGCTGGTTTGGACGATTCTTGTTGAATAGATGGTAGAAAAAAATCAAATGCATATTGATCATTTTTAAGCTAATAAACATTTTTAGAAAATATGTAAATGTTTATAAAATTACATAAACTTTATAGAAATTAAAAATATAGAAACATGATAATAATTATTGAAAATGTCACTTAAATTTTATTGATAGTACGTATATTTATTTATATTATACAAACATATTTTTATAATTTTATAAACTATTTAAAAAAGTTAAAAACATTTCTTTAAAATGCGAGGATATTTCTTTAGAACATCACTCAAAATTTCTTAATTGTACGAAATATTATTTATATCATGCACACAGTTTTTTACATTGTATATACATTCTTCAAAACAAATCACATACATTTTTGTGAAATGCAGGAACATTTTTTATTCTCTTAAACATTTTGTTTGAATGCTATGTTTTAGTTGCGCTAAAAAAATTATACAGCGTGAGCAATATTTTAATTCATGGTTTGAAATAATTTCTAAATAAATTGATTTTTTCGTAATGTCAACGTGAAACATTTTTGGATAAACTTTGAACATCTTTCAAACACATGATGTACTGTTTTTATTCTAATTGATGTTTTGAACACTTTTTTCAATACATGGTCAACATTCTTTCAAATACGTGTTAAACATTTATGGTAACAAAAAAACTAGAACTACATGAACCTTTTATTACGTTGTATAAACAATTTTTAAATGTCAAATCATTATTTTGAAAGGTGAGAATATTTTTTAAAACATCAAGTACTTTCCTTCAATGTTACGAAACATTTGATTTATATTACAGAAACTTTTTCTAGATCGTGTACACCTTTTGTTAAATTGCACATACAATTTTTTTGAAACGTGTGAACATTTTTCATTGTGACAAATATTTTTCTAAAAGCTATCAATATTTTTTCTAGTCACGCTAATAATTTTTTATACTATGTTCACTTTTTTTAATTCATGGCTTTATTTTTTAAAATATTAAGTTTTTTCAATATATTAATTTAAAATAAGAAAAATAACAAAGGAAAAAGAAGAAAAAAGGAATTTAGCGTGATGTCAGCATGAAGTTAAAATGACATCAGCATGGCGGACCTGCGTTCCTACTAGCCCTGCACAACACCGACTCTCTGTAGGCGACTGCGTTCCACCTCGCTATAAGCGAGGCATAGGCGCGCCCTGCTTTAAGAGCAGGGAAACAGAACAGTAACCGCGTTGGTGCTGCTTAGTATCGGCTCCAGCTAAACATCGATCGAGCACAATAGTGACCGACTCACCCGGAAAATGCCATCGGAGGCTGAGCTCCAGTGAGCTCGTTTTCATTTTTTATTTTCTGGAGCACGAAAAATTCCAAATTTATTTTTTGAACACACATGCACATGTATACAATGTATATGTAAAATTTCACAGTATAATACGTTTACATGTGGCCTACAGGAAAAAGACAAATACACATTTTTAATGGGCCTTTTATTTTTGTTATTGAGCCAGAAATTTGTTATTTTTATACAGCCTACAAATCACAACATTTTTCGACGAAATTTAACACGTTCTTGCGGAATACATATAAGTTTTCATGATATTTTTTTCAGATTTTTTTGGAACTTTTAAATACGTTTTTTGATTTTTTCAAAATACCGAGCTCACTAGAGCTCGGCCTCCAAAAATCCGCACTCCCGACTCACCGCCATCCCTGCATAATTCCAGGATGAATGAGTGTTGCCATCGTAAGCACTAGTAAGCGCATGCACCAAGTCAAAAATAGTCACCCTCTTTACCAAGCCTATGTACGTAGGTAGGCAGAGCTGAGCACTTGACCAACACATTTATTTTTGAACCCGACATAAATTCCTTTCTTTTTTTTTCTTTTGAGGGAAGGCCATTATGGCTTGCTTTATTAATTGTTCAGAGGCAGTACATCGTCCACAAATATCTGGACTAGGCAGCTCGGCGGCTTCTCAGTCCATCTAACAGAAGTCTTATTACAATAAGAAAATTGAGCAAGCACATGCGCTGCTTTATTAAGCGTACGAGAACAATGCTTAAAGACGACCTTCCCGATCGAAGTAGACACATCCAGGCATTCCGCAAAGATTACAGCTGCCGCATCCCACCATATGGATTGTCCGTCACAATAATTTATCACCACTTGTGAGTCCGATTCTGCTTCCACCCGAGGGAATCCCAAAGAGTTAGCAAATGTGAGCCCGTCCCTCATTGCCATAGCTTCAGCCATCGTTGCATCAGCAGCATAGTCTAAGTAGATGCAATGTGCAGCAAGGAAGTTACCTTTCCCATCCCTAATCACAGCCGCGGTTGCCCCTCTTCCTTCATCTGGATAGAAGGCCGCATCAACATTTAGTTTCACATACCCAATATCTGGCTTCATCCACCCCAGTTGCTTGGTCCCTGATCTAGGTAGAGAAGCTTCATAAAAATTATTTGCAATTGCCAACACTGAAGTATGCCATCGCGTAGCGGGTGGTGGCTTTCCATCATGTGTCAATTCACGTCGTATCCACCACAAGTACCAGCATGCCACAAAAGGACTTGCTTTACCGATAGGTTTGTTTTGATCACAAGCATCATCTCTGGCTGAAGGAGTAAGTGCTCCAGGACTACCGATCCCGATCGATCGATCCGCAAAGCATCCTGAATAATGCTAGTCATACCGAGTCGCTCCCAGAGTTCTCTTGCATTGACACATTCAAACAAGAGATGGCAGATATCTTCTGCTGCTTGATGGCAAATAGGACAAGCTCCATTCCCTCCCACATGCCTGTTAACGAGAATCGACTTTAAAGGGATTATTCCATGTAATGCCCTCCATCCAAAAATCTGAATTTTACGAGGAACTTTTTGCTTGCATAGCATTCTCCATACTGCCGGTGCTGCAGACCCTCCTGGGCGACCCATTATGCTTGCATGGTTCTGAAAAGTATGAGTCCACTGTACCCGATATGCTGATTTCACAGAAAACCACCCTCGCTGTTCCGGGTGCCAAGCTATAAAGTCATCAAATGCACCATAGTTGAGTGGGATTTGGAGAATTCTCGTGGTGTCCACATGATTGAATATTGATCGAATTAACTCCTCATCCCACTTCCCCGTCATTGGATCAATGAGGTCATTTACCTTAGTCAACAAAGTTTGCCCCCTCGGCGACACAACTCGCCTGTCCGGGCTCATGGGGATCCACGGATCAGTCCATATTTGCACATTCTCCCCTGTACCAATTCGCCAGATGTAACCCAGTTTGAAAGTTTCCAGACCTTTCATGATGCTCTGCCAGGTAAACGACGCTCCATTCTTCAAGGTGGCTTGGAGCAACGAATTATTTGGAAAGTATTTTGCCTTCAACACTCTCGCACACAAAGAGTCTGGGTTGGTTATCAATCTCCAAATCTGTTTAGATAGCATAGCCAGATTGAAAGAGTACAAATCACGAAACCCCATACCACCCTCACATTTGGGATAGCAAAGTTTCCACCATGTGTACCAATGCATTCTTCTATGTTCCTCGTCATCCCCCACCAAAACTGTGATATTAGGTCTGTGATCTCTTTGCATAAGCCTTTAGGCAGACAGAACACAGACATAGCAAACACTAGGATAGCCTGTGCAACAGATTTTAGCAAGATCTCCTTCCCTCCAGTTGATAACTGTTTTTCCATCCATCCCTTTAGTTTCTCCTTAATTCTTTCATAGAAGTGTCTAAAACAATCACTTCTATCTGCTCCTACCATTGCTGGAAGTCCAAGATATTTATCGGATAAGGCCTCAGTATTAATATGTAATTCCTGACGGATCTCAGCCCTTGAGGCCTCAGGTACATTAGGACTGAAGAAAATACTGCTCTTTGCCAGACTCACCATTTGTCCCGAGCTTTGGCAATAGGCTTCTAGAACCTGCTGTAAGGAAGCTGCATTTAACACATCTGCTTTCATGAGAATCAAAGAATCATCAGCGAATAAAAGGTGTGATACTGATGGTGCATTCCTGCACACCCTGATTCCCTCTATGCCACCAGCTTCTTCTTCAAACTGCAGTAGACTAGAAAGACCCTCTGCACATAAGAGAAAAAGGTAGGGGGATAGGGGATCCCCCTGCCTGATGCCCCTGCCAGGAACAAAAATATCTGTCTCTTGTGAATTAAATCTTACTCTATATTTGACAGAACTCACACATGCCATCATCATTTCAATCCATTGGTCATGAAACCCTAGCTTCACCATCATAACTTCACTACACATAACCCAGTTTGGCCACCTCTTTTATTCTTGATTTTATGCACACATTCATAGGCAATAAGAATGTTATCTGTTATCATTCTACCCGGAACGAATGCACTTTGCGAGGGAGAAATTATGTCAGGTAGAATACTCTTAAGCCGGATGGCTAGCATTTTAGAAATTATCTTATATAAGACATTACATAAACTGATGGGTCTGAATTGAGTTACCAGCTCTGGGTTCTCCACCTTTGGAATCATGACAATGGTTGTACTATTCCACTCTTCCGGGATCTGACGAGCATTAATAGCAAGCAATACCTCCTGGGTAATCTCCTCTCCCAAAATATGCCAATACTTTTTGAAAAATATTGCATGGAGTCCATCAGGTCCTGGAGCCTTCAAATCTCCTATGCTGAACACTGCTTTTTTAACATCTTCAACCGTATATGGATCCATCAAAAAGGTATTCATCTGCTCTGTCACCTTTGGTTGAACTTTTTCCAACACACTTGGATCTGTATGCTGCACCTCAGACGTGAATAACTGTGAGAAGTAGTTCTGCACATGTTGGTTTAACTCAGCCATACCTTCTATCCAATCGCCTCCATCACTTTTTAGTTTCTTAATGAAATTTCTTTTTCTCCTCGCCGACGCAAAGGCCTGAAAAAAGCTATATTTCTATCCCCGCTCATGAGCCAAGTTGCGCGCGATCTCTGCCGAGACTGAATCTCCTCAAGTTCAAGCAAATACTCAATTAGCTCAGCTAGTTCTCTTCTCTTCACCTCGTATTCATCGTTCATTGGCCCCACCATTACTTTCTCAAGTTCTCTCTGAGCTCTTCTTAGCCTCTTTTTTGGTTTCTTCAGGACCCGTTGGTCCCAGTCATGAAATCGCTCGTGCATTTTATTTAGCTTCTCGTACATGCCATGGGCAGTAGGGTCTGCCTGTACTTTCTCCCATACTTCACGAACAGTAGCATCAAAGGTCTCTTCTCTCAACCAACGTGCCTCAAACCTTTTCACTTTTGCATTGTGTCCACCCGTCGAACCGCCAAAGTAGTCTGTATCTAAGCACAGAGGCCTATGGTCCGAGTGATTATACTCCATGTTTTGGATCGAGGCATTAGGAAACATTGCAGTCCACTCATCATTTGCCAGCCCTCTATCCAGTCTCTCCCTTATTCTGCCTCTGAACCATGTAAACGGTTCTCCAGTATACCCGATATCATGCAGTTCACAATCATCGATAGCCTCTTGGAACGCTTGCATATACTGTATGGGTCTTGGGTTCCCCCTCCTTTTCATGAAGAAATTGTATTTCATTCAGGTCACCTAAAAGGAGCCACGGCAAGTTATTATTTTGATGCAGTTGTCTCATGCGACTCCAAGTTCTATGCTTATTCTCCCACTTAAATTCACCATACATCCCAGTCAAACGCCAACTAAGATTATTATTTCCTTCAATCCTTACATCAATGAACATAGGGTCAAAAGCTAGCCTATGCACTTTAACCGAATTTTTCCAGAAGAGCAATAATCCACCCTTTCTACCATCACTAACACAAACCAATTTCTGATCCATCTTAAGTCTGCGTCTTAAAGATTCTGCCGGATAAGTATCAAGGTGCGTTTCCGACAAAAACATCACCTCGGGGTCACAACTTCGCTGGACATCCAGCAAAGCACGAATTGCCGGGGCATTCCCAAGCCCACGGCAATTCCGGGCTAAGATTTTCATTGCGCCCGGCGATCCTCCTCACGGGAGGACGCCGATAAATCAAGTCTTTTGCTGTTATCCTAAGTCTCCACTGCCTCTCCATCCTGACCTTTATATTTCTTTCTATTTGCATTCTTCTGCGGTGTACCAATAGGAACAGTATCCGCTCCCACAAATCCATCCTCAATACGACCCACCAGTTCAGTCACCCCAGGTGTTTTGCCAGCCACAACTGGAACTACAGCTAAAGCATTTGAGTTTGCACTCGCTGCAACAGCCGAGTCCACTGCCACTCTTTTACCTAAGACATTTCTGGCATCTTCATTCGTACTTTCAGTTTCTTCTCCATTCCCCGTTTCCATCTGATCAGTGTTTTCTCTATGGAATATTGCATTGTGGCGCCAGCTTGTCAAGTTACTCCTTTCGGTAGCTGGGTTTACATCCCCTCTACCACATCCAGGACCAAAGGAGCCATCTCCTCTTCCCATGTACCCTCTGCCCCTTCCAGTATTTCTTCCAGTGCCACGACCACGACCGCGTCCTCTTCCACCATCAACTAAGATGAAGTCACCCCACTCCAATTTGCTAACCTCATGCTCGCCAGAGCCACATTCCTCATGCCAGTGACCTAACATTCCACAATTGCCACAGAAAATGAGAATTTTCTCGTACTGAACCTGATAGTAGTCAGTATTCTCTCCTTTAGTCACCGACACAAATCTGATGAGCTTTCTGCCAACATTCAGTTCCACCTTAACTCTCACGAACTCTCCTACAAACCCTGCTGGGAGGGTAGTCTGAACTTCCAAGATTTTACCCATTCTTCTGCACATGCCTCTTATAGCTGCCGGAATATGGAAGTTATCCGGTAGTTTGAGGATTCTCGCCCAGACAGCAATCGTATCTAGCTTTATCGTTCTAGGGTTTACGAATCCATCATATTCCGCTAACAGCAGACCCTGATCTCGAAACAGCCATGGCCCCATATTCATGGCCGTATTCCAATCCCCTAGGTATCCGAACTGGACTGTAAAGAGGTTGTCCTCGATCTTACGCCAGCGAACAGTTCTTGCGGGGTTCCAGGCTGCCCGCATGTCGGAGTATAGCGCTGACGGACTAAAACTCTTGTTTGTGTGCACTTTTGCGATGGCGAGCCACTTCGCCGCAACCGGCTCATCCTTGAATTCCTCCTCCCACACAAACTTGTCCTCCTCCTCCTCCTGTAGATCCAATCTACTTAGCAGGTCTTCGACCGGCTCTTTTCCTTTCTGAGATCCTCCTGGAACGTCTTGCCTCGCCATCCGATCTCCTCCAAACCCTAATTCCCACGCCGGGGAAAGCTTCCCACCCCCGCACGATACTCCAAACCCAGTCTGAGTCAGGGACGACCAGATGGGAGCGAGGCCTGGGAGGGATCACGAAATCTGGACAGAGATTAGATACTCTCGACGGTCGCGCCGCCGGAGGAGCTCGAAACCCTAGTCGCAAGACCTAGGGGAGATCCCATGGAAGGATGTTATTAGATTTAAATTCCTTTCTGTTATAGCGCATAATGGAAGACTATCACTGGCTTTATTCTGAGAACGGGGGACATGAGTAAGACTAGCCACAGTGGAAGTAATTTCAGCAGTACCATCGAATCCAACTCAGCAAATTTGCTTATGTGGCAATGAGTTAATGAGGTAGTTATAGTAACTTAGCTAGTTACTGTAACATCACATGTCTCAATGCAATATGAGTCTATAACCTAATAAATGAAGCTCTGCATGTTACCACACTTATGTTACTACCCACTATGAAGGTAGTAACATAGTCTAGGGATATGTGTATGTTAGTCTCCATTGTGGCTGGTCTAATATTCCCTCTATTCCCTTATACAAGGCCACAAACTCATATTACATGTACCAAGAGAAAATTTAATAATTGCTTTGCAAGACAACTTTTTTTCTGTTTACCGGGATCATTAATACGGCACAAGCATGCAATGAATGAATGGGAAGGAAGTAGCCGAGTGTTATTATGACTACATGATAGTATTAAAAAGTTGCTAGTACTCCCTCCTATCCTTTTTAGTCTGCGTATAACTCACATCACGCATACCAAGGAGAGCTGCTTGTAATTGATTTTGGACGAAATTACCCCTCTGCTAGTTGAATTGCAACGACCTGAAAAGCTGGGAAGCGATAATCACGGGAGCCAATTATTGGCCCGTCCTCCTCGTTTCCTTCCCCCACCCCCGTGTTATTCTCTGCATGGCTGGTATTGGCCCATTCTCCTTTGCATGCGCTGCATGCGTGGTCAGAAATTAATGCACGGGAGGAGGCAGCGTTGCATGCGGGGCTGAAGATCAGGGATAGACTTGGAAGAAACCACTACAAATCTGGATCGCGCAAAGTATTGAGAAAAAAAGGAGAAAAACTTATGCGCAGAGTAAAAAGGATCGGAGGGAGTACAAGAAAACATTGTTAATTTTTGTCTCGGTTACTGTTGGTGGCTTTGTATTGATGCAAAATGTATTTTTGATAGTGACCTTATATAAGAGAATGGAGGGAGTACAAGTTCAAATAACCATGGTAATTTATTTTAAAAACAAAAATATCCATGTATACACGGAAAAAATATTCGACAGAAAATTCACACTATGGTTTGAATATATTTAGCAGGACAAATTTCAGAGCAATTTCTCCTGTGAAACTGTTTTTCAAATTATGCAGTTTCATCTACGGTTTCTGTTCAGCCGCGCTCGTTCTCGACCCGCAAACGAGATTTTCGTCAAACTGTAAACATGTTTTGCGGGTCGGGATTTTGCGGGGTCTGCTAGAGTTGCTTTAAGCGCATGCACCAAGTCAAAAATAGTCACCGTCACCCTCTTTACCAAGCCTATGAGAACAAAGCGTAGCTCACTTGGCAAGGCGCGGGAGTTTGCAGCCAACCCATCAAGATTCGAGTCTCGGCTCGAACGCTTGGTGCTCACGGAATTTTCTTCTATAAAAAATGCCAACATGCTAGTCTAACCCGGATTGATCTCGTTTTTTTGACCAAGCCTACTGTATGTACGTAGGTAGGCAGAGCTGAGCACTTGACCAACACATTTATTTTTGAACCCGACATAAACTCCTTTCCGTTATAGAGCAGAATGAAAGACTATCACTAGCTTTATTCTGAGAACGGGAGACATGAGTAATACAAGTTCAAATAACCATGGTAATTTATTTTATAAAAAACAATAGCCATGTATACACGGAAAAAACATTCGACGGAAAATTCACACTGTGGTTTGAATATATTTAGCGGGACAAATTTCAGAGCATATACTACTCCCGGACGGTACAAGGAGACAAAGATGACAAAACACATGCATGCAACCAACGTGAGGCAGGTTAAAATTGAGTAAGCTTTAGAGTAACTCCAATGGGGCGACCCATTTCGTTCGCTCACATTCGTTTGAGTCGGTGCGGACAAAAGTGGCAGCCCAACGCGCCGACCCAAATGGACGCGCGTCCGTTTTTCGTCCGCGGGTGACCCATTCCAAGTCTATTTTGAGCCGGATTTGCGTCGGCGCGGACACGAGACAGACGCGCGCGCTCGCCCTCTTTCTTCACCGGGCCTGCTGGTTGGTGGCACATTGGATTCACACCCTCGCCCGCCTGCTACGTCACCGACGCCGCCGACCATTTTTTCAGATAAAAAGGGACACATAGATAATTCTAGCGTACACAGATAAAAAGAAAAGACCACTACTCGTCGATTTCTGAATCCGACTCGGTAATGTCCTCCTCCGATGTCTGAATGTAGGCGTCAGCATACGCCTTTGTCTTCAAAGTCCTAACCCGCCGTTTCTCGTAGCTTCAATTTCAATTGAGTTGTCTACTTCCGTGAACGCTTATCCTCCCGATAGGCGGCTCGCTCCCTCCTCCTAGCGTCCCTCTCCGATCTCAATTGCTTGTAGAACTGGCGCTCGTCGACGATATCTTGCGGGTAGCCTCCACGCTACAGCACCAAGGCTTCCACGTCCTTCTCTGCGATGGCGAGGCGACGCTGCCGCCTCCGGTGGACACGACGATCCTTGTCGGTGAAAAGCCGCGGGAGAGGCGCCAGATCCCGTGCCCGCTGGCTCGACATGTTGGGAAAATTCATATCCCGACGAGGCCTCAGGAGGCGCCACGCAGCCGCGTCGTGCGTGCGGGCCGCCTCCTCGGCGGTGTCGAAGGTGCCGAGGGCGAGACGTTTCTCGCGAAACCAGATCTCGGCGGAGAAGGTGCCGGAGCGTTGCTCGCGGACTCCGCAAAAATCCGAAGCGCGTAGGCGGCGGATCGACATGGTGGCGCAGAGGCGGCGAGAGTGGGCAGCCGACAGAGTGTGGAGAGAGCGCCTTCTTTTATAGCGAGCGCCGGCCGCGGCGCGCGCGCGAACCTTTCCCGCGCACTGGAGCGCCAAAACCAGCGCGCGCGAACCTTTCCCGCGTGCTGGAGCGTCAAAATCAGGGCTACGACACGATGTTAAACGCGCGCGGTCATGAAAATGGGTCGGCCCATTGGGCGCATTGCCGACACAAAACTAAAAAAGGGCGGACGGCGGACGGGCGGCCGATCCAAACGAGCAAAAAGCGGACAAAAACACCGTTCGCTTTGGGTCGGCCCGTTAAAGTTGCTCTTACCGATCAGCCGCGGCGTCGCTCGCGCACGGACCACGTGCCACCTTTCTGTACACTCCGACTAACCGTGACCCATCCTCAGGTGAGCGATCATGGGATATCCGTCCTTGGCCCAAACCTGGGTCAGCTGGTACTGGTACATAGATGCCAAACCGATCGTGCACCTGTGCCGACTGCAGCTAGCTAGCCAGCTTAGCTAGTGAGATACTCCCGAGTTACTCCCTCTCTAAACTAATATAACAGTGTTTAGATCATTATTTTAGTATTCTAAACGTTTTTATATTAATTTATGAAGGGAGTACTGTATTTGTGTTGGTAGGTAATAAACGAACGACCGTGAGGCATGGCCGCATGGGTGTCCTGGAAGGTGTAGCCGCGTGGGTCGTCTACTTGGTTGATTCCTGACGGGAAGTAGGAAGAAACTTCGGGTGCACCATGGCACCATGCATGATCAATCGACCGCCCGGCATGCAGCGGGTCGAGCAGTAATAATTCCTGTATTCCCGCAAAGGAAATTTTGTCAGTCAAATCATCGAGTGGCTGCTCTCCCGCATTGCCGCTCATGTGTTCTGCGTCTGGCCGCCGCTTGTCTGTGGGTGGTCTTTCAACGCCGCGGCATGCACCCGGTTTCGCACCCACCATCCGTACATAATCACGGCTCCAACTTGCTCATATCCGCGACAGCTTATTTATCGTGGCCGGACCATGAAGAATGCCAGCGCACTCTGTACGAAGCCTGCGCCGTGCAGCGAGCACAACTTATTCAACGCACAGTACAGATAATTAACCCAACAGCTTGGCCTGGTGCTCCCATGCACGCACGCTCAACACAATGACTTACCGATCCAGCCAGTGTAGAAGTGAATGCATGCTACGAAGCCTTGCCCCTTGCAACTTGCAATGGATCTACACCAACTATCGATTTTGGTCACGGGTCGGACTGCCAGGAGGTCGTTGCTTACCTCAATCTACCACCCCCTCCGTTTCAAATATAAGACGTTTTATGACACTAAACTAGAGTAAAAAAAAGGGAGTACCTAGAACTCATCTAGATGAGACATAATTTGGTCCCATTCACCTGTAAAATAAGAACAGATACAACCTACGTCAGCATACACGCATCTTATAGCATCACACCAACGGCTATAAAGTGTGAATGAGACCAAATTATATCTCATCTAGATGAGTTCTAGCAAAACTGTAAATAAAAACTTATATTATGAGACGAAGTGAGCACCTCCGTGCCTCTATGCGAAATTGGTCTACGTCGTCGCCCATAACGGTAGGTCGTGTTTATCCACGAACGGAGTTTGAGTGTACGCTAGCTCCGCCACTGCTCGTAGCGAGCTGCCACCCTTTTCTCTCCGTGATTAACTAACCCAAGTCATAATTTTGCTAGACGTAAGTTGCTGTGGACGGGTTCTTCGCACACGACGGATTTAGTGGGCGCTGGCTGTCCGGAATCGGAAAAATATCATATGGAAATCTACATTTTATGAAAACCGATGAAAACCACACGAAAAGGATGTTTCAAAGTTTTGAAAGAATCTAAAAAATTACGGGATGTTAACCGGAATCACGGCCGGCGGGGGAGGTGAGGATACATGCGGTACTCCGCTAGCTAGTTTTGGTGTTTCAAGTTGATCGGCGGCTCCCTGCAGTGCAGTACGTAGCTCTGTGTTGTTGGCTGCTGCATGGCTAGGGCCATACCATTACGTCCTGCCCGATCTGGGGCAGCTAGCAGATATACAGTCCATCGCTGATGCCATTTGATTTAATCATATTTTTTGTTTGGCTAGCTACCTCCGATGTCCCTAGACGTGCCGGTCCAGCGTGCAACTAGCAGCCAGCGAGATATTTTGTATTGGTGCGTAAGGAACGACCATGAGTGATGAGTCATGGGTGTCCTAGCATCACTGGTAGAAAAATGGCCTATTGTTCCGGTTTGTAAGGGTCTTTTGTCCCGGTTCTGAAACCGGGACTAAAGGGTCGGTACTAATACTCTGTCCCTTTACTCCCGGTTCAATTCAGAATCGGGACAGATGAGCCTCCACGTGACCTGTGGGCGGAGCCCAGGCAGGAGACCCTTTGGTCCCGGTTGGTGGCACCAACCAGGACCAATAAGCATCCACGCGTCAGCATTTCTGTGGCTGGTGTTTTTGTTTTTTTTTGAAGGGGGGGGGGGTTGGGGGTTTTGGGAGGTTAATTTAGGTGTTTCATATATTGTGTTAGCTAGTTATAATTAATAGAGAGAAGTGTCCTCTCTTATGTCCGTGCTTGGTCGACGCTACGTACTATACATACGTATAGAGAGGACTAGACACGCTAGCTAGCTAGTAAGCAAACGAAGGAAACAGAAGATCGTCATGAACACATATGTATACAGAGAGAAGTGATATCGACCACCTCTCCTTCTCCGAGAGATTGGTCGAACAACAAGTCCTCATATATCTATCCGACACTACCGGCTACATATATACAATAATTATCTCTTACAAATATAATCATACGGACTCAGGGTCCACATAGAATTCTCCGTCTTCAGGGATCACGTGGTCAAGAAAGAATGCCGCCAATTCCTCTTGAATTGCTCGCATGCGAGCTGGTGCTAGGAGTTCATCCCGCTTCCGAAACATCTAATTTAAAGAAGGGGGTCAATACATATATATATATATATATGAATGAATGAGACTCAACACAAATGATGGTAATAAAATAAAATTGTGAATGTTGTTATTTACGTACTTCATATTGTTCGTCAGTGTAGCCCCGCTCACAGGTCATGTGGCGGATGGACTCGCAAACATAGTATCCACAGAATTCATTCTCTTGTTCCTGCCACAACCACTTTAGAAGAAATAGAGGCCAATCAAACTGATAAGAAAGAATGTTAAATGGTATTGATGAAACTAGCGCTTGAATGACTAGTAGATGCGCGGAACATGCTACTATAGTACTTACTTTCGGGTGTCTAAATTGCAGCTCCTTCGGCAGTCCCGGAGCTTTTCTGGTGAATTTTCTCCAAACCCTGCCGGACAGAGAAAACAATTACTTGATATATCAGGAAATGAACAAAGTTGCTGATATGGTGGATAATGATCGATTTAACTTACTTCTCGAGTATTTGAGTCATGTCTGCATAGTCCTGGGGATCTTTTCGTCTTGAGTCTAAGACAGTTACTAGTCCCTGCTCAAGCTTAATTTCTAGGAGAATATAGTGGAAACTGCACACGCACGCATAACTCATCAATTACATTACTATAACCTTGACTAATATATAAGGGAAACCGAATACGCACAAGACAGTAACACTCACTTGAAGTTGTAAGGAAAAAGTATTATATCTTTGTTTTCATTTATTACGAACGATCGTAGCAAGTTGGCCTCGGTAGCTGTGGCATGAAATTTAACCTGAGTTGCATCTATGAGATAGGTGTTAATGAACCCAATATCACCGACTTGTCTTTTCTTCAATTCGGCGATCTTCAATCTGCATAATATAGTGAGGATGATTATAAATACATGCAATGAAAGAGCTGAGCTATATAGAGAAACTTAATGACAGAAGTAGTACTACTTACAGACAGTAGCAAACGACCGTTGTTTTATCGAGGGCCAATTGATTGAAAAACTGATAGAACTCCTCAAATGGAACAGGCAACAGTTCAATTCCAACGAGGTCATGCTCCTTTTTAACTTTCGCATACAAAGTACTCCTCCCCCCAGAGTCTCTGCAGATTTTCAAGTACCAATCATGCAATCTTCGCATCATCGTTGATAGAGATCTTTCATCTTTGACGAGAGGCTTCCTGTACTCGTATCTTTGTATCTGCACGTTCATGGGTTCATAATGTACATCGTCGGGCAGGTAATCTGCAAGATTGCTATAACCGGGCACCATCCTCGGATCATTAGCGACGTTGTGGCTAGGCACCTTGAGCGGGGGGCACGATTGCTTCGCTTGTTCGCCGAGCTGGGCAATTTGTTTCTCAGCTCGTCGTTCTTTCAGCCTTTGATCACTGACAGTATTTCCCGACCGCTCCGCTTTGGCAAATTCCTTTCCAATAATGCGCTCATAGTTTCCTTTCGGCGGAGACTTCGGTGGTTTTGTCAGGGCAGCCAGAGTGCGCTTCGCTTTCACCGGATCTACCTTCTCCTCCGGAAGTGGATGTCTCTTTGCTTTCTACCCTTGAAACCAGTCATCCACTTCGGTTCGTGCGATCTCGGCGTTGTCCTCCGGGGTCCTCTCGTATGGTAACTTCTCTGGAGTCTTCAGAGAAGGACCGAATCTGTATGTCCTCCCGCCTCTGGTTGTACTGCTAGACGCCGACCGAGCAGACGGAGTGGTTGTCTTCTTTACTTGCTTATGAGGCGGAGGAGAAGGACTACGACGCGCCGGAGCAGCCGGAGCGGCGGCAGGTCTCTTCCGCCCTTGCTGACGAGGCGGAGAAGGAGGAGGCTGGCTGCTCAGGCGCATCGGCGCAGGCGGAGAAGAAGGCGGAGTGCCTCCACACGCTGGAGAAGGAGCCGGTCGAGTGCCCTGATCGTCACTCGCCGGAGGAGGAGGCGCTGGAGGAGGCGGAGTGCCCTGACTCGCCGGAGGAGGAGGCGGTGGAGGAGGCGTCCAGTTCGGAAGGTTGATGAGCTCCTTCCGCCATAGCCATGGAGTCTTCAGAGCAGACCCCAGCCTAGTCTCCCCTTCACCGGTAGGGTGGTCAAGCTGGAGGTCCTCAAATCCCTCCGTTATTTCATCCACTATCACCCTAGCATATCCTTCTGGAATCGGCCGGCAGTGAAAAGTTGCGTCGGGTTCAGTAGGATAAACAGAGCCAACAGCCGCCTTGACCTTCAAATTCATCCATTGCGTAATAAGGTGGCAATTTTGAGACTCAGTGATAGCATCCACGGGATAGCTGGCAGGAGCCGTCAAGGCATGCTCCGGCTGAAGCAACTTGGTGGAAGCCACACTACTTCTGCGCTAAGATGGTGGGGCAGCTTCGGGGGAAGCTTCGGCAGTACGTTTGCTGTGATTTGCTTCTCGTTCCTCTATCACGTCTACCCTTGCTTCCAGCGCCTGCATTTGGGTCTGCTGCACTTTTTTCCTCCTCTCATGGGATTTGTAACCGCCTGCGTCCGGAAACCCAACCTTCCACAGAATGGAGCCTGGCGTGCCTCGTGTCCGTCCAGGGTGCTCAGGATTCCCGAGGGCCATTGTGAGCTCATCGTTCTCTCTGTCTGGAAAGAACGTCCCTTGCTGTGCTGCTTTGATATACTGCTTAAGCTTCCTGACTGGTATGTCCATTTGATCGTTCGTCCAAATGCACTTCCCTGTTACAGGGTCCAAGGTTACGCCAGCCCCGAAGAACCAAGTCCGGCAACGGTCTGGCCAGTTAATTGTCTCTAGTTCGATCCCTTTATCAACCAGATCATTCTCAGTCTTGGCCCACTTAGGCCGGGCTACGAGGTAGCCACCTGACCCCGTGCGATGGTGATGCTTCTTCTTCGCAGCATTTTGCTTGTTTGTCGCCGACATCTTCTTACTCTTTTTCGATGTCTTGTGGGCCACAAATGCGGGCCAGTGATCTCTGATCTTCTCATATCTGCCCTTGAATTCTGGTGTCTCATCATTTTCGACAAACTTATTCAGCTCTTTCTTCCACCTCCTGAATAGTTCTGCCATCCTCTTAAGAGCAAAAGACTTGATTAATTGCTCTTTAACTGGGTTCTCTGGATTATCCTCTGGTGGTAGGGTGAAATTTGACTTCAGCTCAGTCCAAAGATCATTTTTCTGCATATCATTGACATAAGACACCTCAGGGTCTTCTGTAGCCGGCTTAAACCATTGCTGGATGCTTATCGGGATCTTGTCCCTAACCAGAACCCCGCACTGAGCAACAAATGCGTTCTTTATTCGGATGGGTTCAATCGGTTGGCCGTCGGGCGCGATTGCTATGATCTCAAACCTTTCATTCGAGCTCAACTTTTTCTTCGGACATTGTCTCTTTACCGAAGTTGTGCTCGATCCGGAGGGCTAGAAAAAAGAACAAAGACTTAATTAATATGTGTACATACCAAAACAATGAATGCATCAATCATCTAGTCAGCACAGGCTTAACTAATATATATACCTGGCCGGACTCGGTTCAGTCACCGGAGCCGTCATCACGGTCTCCTTCTTGCACCGGCATTGGGTCACCGGAGCCGTCCTCATGTTCTTCTTCTTGCACCGGCATTAGGTCACCGTA
Source organism: Triticum aestivum (assembly GCF_018294505.1). NCBI lineage: Eukaryota > Viridiplantae > Streptophyta > Magnoliopsida > Poales > Poaceae > Triticum > Triticum aestivum. Next base: position 605,750,919 of record NC_057809.1, read on the forward strand.
GCCAGCTTCTTCATCCTCTCCTTCCAGACCATCGGTGTCATTGAGAAACAACGAGACGGCATCACTTCCTTCTGCGATTATGTCCCTGAACAACGCTTCTTTTGCTTCGTCTCGGGCGGTGTCCATAGTTTCTACAAATATTTACAACATAGCAATTATTATTAGAACATGACAGATGGATATATTAGTGGCAAACGTAGAACTAGCTACCTAATCATAGTAAGGAATCATATATATTAATTAGTGGCCTCGACGCTGCTTCTCTAGGGTTTGGGGTGGCCTCGACAACGCTTCAAGGGTTTGGGGTGGCCTCGAGAACGCTTCAAGGAGGGGGTAATATCGACCCCCCCCCCCACATGTTGAAGCTATCGGGAGGGGGTATATATCGACAACGACGACACTACATCTATGTCCCTCGACGACCCTCGTTCCCGATAAAAAAAGAGGAAGAAGAAGAAAAAAAAAGAGGAGAAGAAAGAATAGAGGAGAAGAAAGACTTTTTCTTCTTCCTCCTTTTCTTTTTTTATCCTCTTCTTCCTCTCATGTTCGAGAGGATCGCCGAGGGGTCGGGAGGTTGCCTAGTGTCAAAGGATTCAATAAAACCATGTCTTCATCATTAGGCGAAAGTAACATGTGCATGATGGTACGAAGCTCTCCAAAGTTATTTTGGAACGGAGTCCTAGATAGGATAATTCGCTTTTTGGTACAAAGTTCAGCAAGAACCTTCCAAATATCGTTATTTGGAAGGCCTTTGCTGAAATTCATACAAAAAGGCAAATTATCCTATCCGGGACACCATTCCAAAATAACTTCGGCGATCCTCGACCCCTCGAACCCTCGACGACCCTGGAACCCTTGACCCCTAGACGACCCTGGAACCCTCGACCCTCGATCCCTCGACCCTATAGAACCCTCGAACCCTCGACCCTTGACCCCTTAATGACCCTCGACCCTCTACCCTAGTTCCCGACCCTCGACCCCTCGGTGATCCTCGACACCCTCGAAGAAGAAGAAGAAGAAGAAGAAGAAGAAGAAGAAGAAGAAGAAGAAAGGAATAGCTAGAGGAGAAGATCGAAGAAAAAAAAGAAGAAGAAAAAGAGGAGAAGAAGAAAGGAATAGTGGAGAAGAAGAAAAAATAGAATATATTCTATTTTCTCTTCTTCTCCACTATTCCTTTCTTCTTCTCCTCTTCGTTTTCTTCTTTTTTCTTCTTCTTATTTATTTCTCCTCTTCTTCCTCTCCTCTTCTTCTTTCTTTCCTCTTCTTATTTTCTTTCTTTCCTTTACTTCTTTTCCTTCCTTCTTAATATCACTTAGCAAATTTTGCAACGATAGAGAGGGGGTGCTCCCGTGGTCTAAAATCCGTCTATGCATGATAGAAAATTCTGAAAAAATACATCTATGATCCCTCAACGTCCCCGCCTCTCTCATGAACAAAAAAATATGTGAATTAAAAAAACATCATGTTCTATGAACAAAAAAACATCATATTTCATCCACATTCGTGCATACATCATATATGTGATCATCTATGAAAAAACATCATATTCTATAAAAAAATCACTACATATATATATATATAAACAAGCATATATATATATATATATATATATAACAAGCATATATATATATATAAAACAAGCATATATATGAAAAAAATTGCAAAGGGAGGGCGCCGGCGGCCGAACCAAGCTGAGGAGGCGGGCAGGGGCGCAGGCGAGGGCGAGGGCGGGCCGGGGCGGCGCGCGTCGGGGCAGGGGCGCGGGCGACGGCGAAGGGGGCGGGCCGGGGCGGCGCGCGTCGGGGCAGGGGCGGGCGGCGACGGTGAGTCCGTGGCAGGGGCCCGGGGTGCGGGGCGGCGCGCGCGAGCAGGGGAGCTCGAGGCGACGGCGGGGGCGGCGAGGGCGCCGGCGCGTGGGGGCGGGACGGGGCAGGGGCAGGACGACGGTGACGAGGAGCGGGCGGCGATCGCGAGCACGGGGCAGGGGCGCGGGGTGACGACGATGGCGAGCACGGGTAGCCTGGCGGCGTCGGGGGCAAATGGTCGATGAGAAACTGAAAATTTCCTAAGTCCTGCTTATATACACAGAGTATTGGTCCCGGTTCGTGGCACCAATCGGGACCAATGCCACCTTTAGTCCCGGTTGGTGCCACCAACCGGGACCAAAGGCTGCCGCTTCCCGCCCTTTGGTGCTACGAACCGTGACCAATGCCCCCTTTAGTCCCGGTTGGTGCCACCAACCGGGACCAATGGCCTTGTGCTGCCCCGCGCCCAAAAGTTTAGTCCCACCTCGCTAGTTGAGACGGCTCGGGAGTGGTTTATAAGCGCTGCTGCGCCCACCCTCCCGAGCTCCTCTCAACTGCAGGCTTTCGGGCCTAATCTGTCACTGCAATGCCTGTGGGCCTACTGGGCCTACTGCGGGCCTGAATCCTGGCCCATGGTAGAGTTTCTAGTCGTATTCAGGCCGTGGTGGCCCAGTAGGTGGCATTTTTTTTTGTTTTTTTGTTGCTTTATTTATTTTCTTTTGTTTTTTGCTTTATTTTTTAATTCTTTATGCTTTTAGTTTCAAAAAATTATAAACTTTTTGTTAATGCCATTAGTTTTCAAATTTGAAAACACTTTTTTAGTTTTTTTGTTTTCTTTATTGCTTTATTTATTTTATTTTGTGATTAACTTTACTATAAAAATAGTTTTTTCTTGTTTTTTTGATTTATTTTTTGCATTATTTATTTTCTTTTGTTTTTTGCTTTAATTTTTAATTCTGTTTGCTTTTAGGTTAGCAAAATTATAAACTTTCTGTTAGTGCCATTAGTTTTAGAAAAATTATAATCTTTCTGTTAGTGCCATTAGTTTTCAAATTTGAAAACACTTTTTTAGTTTTTTTTGTTTTCTTTGTTGCTTTATTTATTTTATTTTGTGATTAACTTTACTATAAAAATAGTTTTTCCTGTTTTTTGATTTGTTTTTTGCATTATTTATTTTCTTTTGTTTTTTGCTTTAATTTTTAATTCTGTTTGCTTTTAGGTTAGCAAAATTATAAACTTTCTGTTAGTGCCATTAGTTTTAGAAAAATTATAAACTTTCTGTTAGTGCCATTAGTTTTCAAATTTGAATGGTTAAAATTTGAAATTGGTTGAAAATTGTTTGAATCAGAAGTTTATGATTAACTTACTAAAAAAATGAGAATAGATGCGCTTATAGAGAAAATTCAACCTAAATTCCTAGTAAATTTCTATGAATTTCAGAGAAATTCACTATGAATTTAGGTTAAACTTTTCTCTATTAGGGTATCTATTTTCACTTCGAGAGGAGCTCAACAAGGCAGAGAGGGAAGGGCTTATAAACCGGTGTGAGCCCCCTTCGATTGGCGAGGTGGGACTAAACTCTGCCCGCAACGAGGACCAATCCTTTAGTCCTGATTTGTGGCACAAACCGGGACTAATGGTCATGGGCCAGGGGCGAACCATAAGACATGAAAGCATTTCAAATGAACTCTGAAAAAGTTGAAAGTTGGGATGGTAACATAATTTCATCCACATAGCATGTGCATGTACAAAACGGACAATGGTAGCATGTTCGTGTGTTACAAAGTTGGCATGGTATCATCATAATAGTTGCGGGAGAAAGTCTTCACTTTTTCTTCGCTTGTGTCATTTGCTTATTGCGTCGTAACCATGGATAATCTTCATTGTTTATCAGGATGCTTGGGTCAGCCTTGACATTGAAGGGAGGAATTTCATGAAACTTTTCATAATCTTCAGACATGTCTGTCTTGCCGTCCACTCCCAGGATGTCCCTTTTTCCTGAAAGAACTATGTGGCGCTTTGGCTCATCGTATGATGCATTCGCTTTCTTATCTTTTCTTTTTCTCGGTTTGGTAGACATGTCCTTCACATAGATAACCTGTGCCACATCATTGGCTAGGACGAACGGTTCGTCAGTGTACCCAATATTTTTCAGATCCACTGTTGTCATTCCGTACTGTGGGTCTACCTGTACCCCGCCGCCTAACAGATTGACCCATTTGCACTTAAACAAAGGGACCTTAAAATCAGGTCCGTAGTCAAGTTCCCATATGTCCACTATGTAACCATAATATGTGTCCTTTCCGCTCTCGGTTGCTGCATCAAAGCGGACACCGCTGTTTTGGTTGGTGCTTTTTTGATCTTGGGCGATCGTGTAAAATGTATTTCCATTTATCTCGTACCCTTTGTAAGTCAATACAGTCAAAGATGGTCCCCTGGACAACAAGTACAACTCATCACAAACAGTGTTGTCACCTCTGAGACGTGTTTCCAACCAACTGCTGAAAGTCCTGATGTATTCACATGTAATCCAGTCGTCGCACTGCTCCGGGTGTTTGAAGCGCAGACTGTTCTTGTGTTCATCGACATACGGGGTCACCAAGGTAAAGTTCTGTAGAACTGTGTAGTTTGCTTGAGACCAAGAATATCCATCCCTGCATATTATTGAGTCTCTTCCAAGAGTGCCTTTTCCAGTCAGTCTCCCCTCATACCGCGATTTAGGGAGACCTATCTTCTTAAGGCCAGGAATGAAGTCAACACAAAATCCGATAACATCCTCTGTTTGATGGCCCATGGAGATGCTTCCTTCTGGCCTAGCGCGGTTACGGACATATTTTTTTAGGACTCCCATGAACCTCTCAAATGGGAACATATTGTGTAGAAATACGGGTCCCAGGATGACAATCTCGTCGACTAGATGAACTAGGACGTGCGTCATGATATTGAAGAAGGATGGTGGGAACACCAGCTCGAAACTGACAAGACATTGCGCCACATCACTCCTTAGCCTTGGTACGATTTCTGGATCGATCATCTTCTAAGAGATTGCATTGAGGAATGCACATAGCTTCACAATGGCTAATCGGACGTTTTCCGGTAGAAGCCCCCTCAATGCAACCGGAAGCAGTTGCGTCATAATCACGTGGCAGTCATGAGACTTTAGGTTCTGAAACTTTTTCTCTGGCATATTTATTATTCCCTTTATATTCGACGAGAAGCCAGTCGTGACCTTCATACTGAGCAGGCATTCAAAGAAGATTTCTTTCTCTTCTTTCGTAAGAGCGTAACTGGCAGGACCTTTATACTGCTTTGGAGGCATGCCGTCTTTTTCATGCAAACGTTGGAGGTCCTCCCGTGCCTCAGGTGTATCTTTTGTCCTCCCATACACGCCCAAGAAGCCTAGCAGGTTTACGCAAAGGTTCTCCGTCACGTGCATCACGTCAATTGAGGAGCGGACCTCTAGGTCTTTCCAGTAGGGTAGGTCCCAAAATATAGATTTCTTCTTCCACATGGGTGCGTGTCCCTCAGCGTCATTCGGAACAGCTATTCCACCGGGACCCTTTCCAAAGATTACGTAGTGTAAATTATTGACCATAGCAAGCACGTGATCACCGGTGCGCATGGCGGGCTTTTTCCGGTGATCTGCCTCGCCTTTGAAATGCTTGCCTTTTTTTCGACATTGATGGTTGGTCGGAAGAAATCGACGATGGCCTAGGTACACATTTTTCCTGCATTTGTCCAGGTATATACTTTCAGTGTCATCTAAACAGTGCGTGCATGCGTGGTATCCTTTGTTTGTCTGTCCTGAAAGGTTACTGAGAGCGGGCCAATCGTTGATGGTCACGAACAGCAACGCCTTAAGGTTAAATTCCTCCTGTCTGTGCTCATCCCACGTACGTACACCATTTCCATTCCACAGCTGTAAAAACTCTTTAACTAATGGCCTTAGGTACACATTAATTTCGTTGCCGGGTTGCTTAGGGCCTTGGATGAGAACTGGCATCATAATGAACTTCCGCTTCATGCACATCCAAGGAGGAAGGTTATACATGCATAGAGTCACGGGTCAGGTGCTGTGATTGCTGCTCTGCTCCCCGAAAGGATTAATGCCATCCGTGCTTAAAGCAAACCATACATTCCTTGGGTCCTTTGCAAACTCATCCCAGTACTTTCTCTCGATTTTTCTGCACTACGACCCGTCAGCGGGTGCTCTCAACTTCCCATCCTTCTTTCGATTCTCACTGTGCCATCGCATCAACTTGGCATGCTCTTCGTTTCTGAACAGACGTTTCAACCGTGGTATTATAGGAGCATACCACATCACCTTCGCAGGAACCCTCTTCCTGAGGGGCTCGCTGTCAACATCACCAGGGTCATCTCGTCTGATCTTATACCGCAATGCACCGCATACCGGGCATGCGTTCAGATCTTTGTATGCACCGCGGTAGAGGATGCAGTCATTAGGGCATGCATATATCTTCTCCACCTCCAATCCTAGAGGGCATACGACCTTCTTTGCTGCATATGTACTGTCGGGCAATTCGTTATCCTTTGAAAGCTTCTTCTTCAATATTTTCAGTAGCTTCTCAAATCCTTTGTCAGCCACAACATTCTCTGCCTTCCACTGCAGCAATTCCAGTACGGTACCGAGCTTTGTGTTGCCATCTTAGCAATTGGGGTATAACCCTTTTTTGTGATCCTCTAACATGCGATCGAACTTTAGCTTCTCCTTTTGACTTTCGCATTGCGTCCTTGCATCGACAATGACCCGGCGAAGATCATTATCATCGGGCACATCGTCTGGTTTCTCTTAATCTTCAACAGCTTCACCCGTTGCAGCATCATTGGGCACATCGTCTGATTCCTCTTGATCTTCCCCCCGTTGCAGCATCACCGTATTCAGGGGGCACATAGTTGTCATCGTACTCTTCTTCTTCGCTGTCTTCCATCATAACCCCTATTTCTCCGTGCCTTGTCCAAACATTATAGTGTGACATGAAACCCTTGTAAAGCAGGTGGGAGTGAAGGATTTTCCGGTTAGAGTAAGACCTCGTATTCCCATATTGAGTGCATGGACAACACATAAAACCATTCTACTTGTTTGCCTCAGCCGCATCGAGAAACTCATGCACGCCCTTAATGTACTCGCGGGTGTGTCTGTCAGCGTACATCCATTGCCTGTTCATCTGCGTGCATTATATATAATTAAGTGTCCAAATTAAGAAGTTCATCATCACATTAAAACCAAAGTGCATACATAGTTCTCATCTAACAACATATAGCTCTCCAGAGCATCTAATTAATTAAACCATACATTGAAACTATGTAAAACATTTCAATGCGAAAACAAATGCGATCATAATCGCAATCAAGGTAACAATTGATCCAACGGCATAATGATACCAAGCCTCGGTATGAATGGCATATTTTCTAATCTTTCTAATCTTCAAGCGCATTGCATCCATCTTAATCTTGTGATCATCGACGACATCCGCAACATGCAACTCCAATATCATCTTCTCCTCCATAATATTTTTTATTTTTTCCTTCAAAAAATTGTTTTTTTCTTCAACTAAATTTAACCTCTCGACATAGGGTCGGTTGTCATTTCCGGTTCACATACATCCTACATAAATAAAATCTATGTCACGTTGGTCGGCATAATTTTCATAAACAATAAATGAACCGATAGTTATAAAGATAATATATATACCACATCCGAATCATAGACAGGACGAGGGCCGACGGGGGCGGATACCAAAACCATCGCACTATATAAGATGCAATAATAAAAGTAAGAAAATAATACAAGTATCTATGTAAACATACAAGTAAGAATATTTTTTCTTTCAGAAAAAAGATAAGAACAAGAGGCTCACCACGGTGGTGCCGGCGATGAGCTCGGCGCGGGTGATCGACGGCGGTGAAGACGGGGATGGGGCGTGACGGACCGCTAAACCTAGACAAATATTATGAAAAATGGAGTTTGGAGGTCGAGCTTGGAGAGGAGAAAGCTTAAGTAGTGTGGCTCGGGCATTCCATCGAACACCTTGTGTGCATAGGAGGTGAGCTAGAGCACCACCAAGCCCTCTCCCCCTCGGCCAGAGAAAAATAGAGCACTGGGGTGCTCTGCTCGCGAGCGAGGGGTATATATAGGCACCTCATTGGTTCCGGTTGATGACATGAGCCGGGATTAAAGGGGAGCCTTTGGTCCCGGTTCAAGCCACCGACCGGGACCAATGATGGTGGGCCAGAAGCGAGGCCCATTGGTCCCGGTTCATCCCACCAACCGGAACCAAAAGGTCCAGATGGACCGGGACCAATGGCCCACGTGGCCCGGCCGGCCCCCTGGGCTCACGAACCGGGACCAATGCCCACATTGGTCCCGGTTCTGGACTGAACCGGGACTAATGGGCTGACCCGGCCTGGACCAAAGCCCTGTTTTCTACTAGTGCATTGGCAAGTGTAGTGTTCTTCCCTCTTTCTTTTTTAGAGAACAATTAATTAAATCTGCACGACACTTTGGTGGACGATGCTTACACGAGGCTGTGATCGATGGCTACAACCCATCGAACCAAAGTGATGGGTGGCTGTTAACATGTATTGTGCATAAATTGGCTACAGATTGTCGTCCCTGAAGCATTGCTCATAAGGATAAGCATATATATGGCTTCTTTTGGCACTCCAGTAATAACGGTTTGGCAGAGGCGTATGGGCCATGCATGCATGGAGCACCACACTAGCTTAATCCAATTAATTACTAGCATGTGGGACATGCAGTTAGCCAATAAGTCAGTCGTCGCCCCGAGATATGCATCGTGTTTACCGTTCAGATGGAGATCGTCAATAGTGTAGCAGTACCTAGCACTGATAGTACGTTCACGGTCCCCGGCGAACCGAACTATGCATAGTACATTGCTGCCGCCGTGCTAGCTCGAAGCTCTTCGTTGACGTCGCTGGTCGCTCGACCGGGAAATTAAGATGTGCGTAGATACATCCATTTCTGCAACAAGTAATTTTGAACGGAGAAAGTAATAGTAGGTACCTGTCAAATCATGGCATAGTTGCCTCTCTCACAGATCCCATGCGATCGGCGGCCGACGCCGGCCCACGTAACCATTCCAGAGGAATACATGGCCGGATGGCCCACACGGGATCACCTGCCACCTTTCTGTACACCCCGATTAACCGTGAGCCTGTGGCCCGTCTCCATGGGCATTCGTTCATGCAGGCAGCATGCTCACCGGTGATATCTGTCAGCAGTAGTTTGGTGAATGGTGGTTGGGAACTTGGGAGCTAGGAAAACCCGCGTATAGATTTCCGTTGGCCGCATTGAGCTTGAAGTTACTGTGGGCGACGGATCAGTCGATCAACGTACATTGGCCGACCGGGGAGGTGAGGTTACGCACGTACTCCGGGACCCCATGTACTCCTACCAGTCTTCGGCGCCTGCAGCAGGCGGTAGCTCTGTGCCGTTGGTTGCTACCACGTGCCTAGCCACGACCAGTATATTTACTTCCTTTCCGATCTGGGTCAGCTGGTAGATACTGCGCGATGCATCGATCGGGCTTTCCCGTTTCATATTTTCTTCTTAGATAGTACTCCCTCCGTAAACTAATATAAGAGCATTTAGATCACTATTTTAATGATCTAAACGCTTTTATATTAGTTTACAAAGGAAGTATTTGGTCTTTGTCTTTGGCTCCAAGCCTGATGTTCAACGCACCTAGACGCCCATCGTATGTACCAGTGCCGGGTGCAGCTAACGATGTTTGTATTCTTATACGATAATAAACGACCAGCAGTCATGGGTGTCCTGGCATTGGCAAGTGAAGTGTGGGCCGTCAACTTGTGGCATTCCTGGTCAGAAAAACATTTTATTAAGCCTAGGAGGAACAAGGATAAGTAAAGTACGGTTCAGCTAAAATATTCTTGAGGCAGTGGTGAAACGAAATTTGGCGTCGCGCAGCCAACTACACGCCAGAGAGACTCCGACCATGCTGCCGGTGGACGATGAACGGAAAAGGAATGAAGTTCTCTGAAACTAGCAAGAAAACTAGCGGGGTCCGTGTTGTTGCCCGTGGTTGTTTAAGGTGCCGCTTAAATCGTGTTCTAGTTTTACTGCTTAATGCCTTTTAATTAGTTGCTGGTGGGATGTCAGTGGTGATCCTTGTCGCGGTAGCAGTATTACTATCTAAGAGAGCTTGCAAACGAGATCATTGTCCAGAAGACCATATAGGAAATAAAACACTCTTTTGGTTTTCCATGTAGCTGTTCCGTTGGTGCACTTGTTAAGCAGTCCATGGTCTCCAACTTAACTGTGTAGTAACCGCTGAAAGTTACAGCATATTCATCCTGGGTTATCAAGTGTGTCGAGTCCGGCATCGCTCACTGTTGTGTGCGGGCCATACAGGTGAATTCTGATAGGTCGTCCATTAAGTTCATATCATCTGGAAAATAATCAAACACGCCGTATGGGCTTAATATTTGCTCGGGTGACCAGAGATATCTAGGGAGGCCCCAGAAAGATACGGCAATTCTGTTGTTTGTTGTTACTCTCATCAGGTGCATGTTTGTGTCATTGGTTCCCAAGTGGCATGGTCTTCTGCTGGTGGGCAAAGCATATACGCTAGGTAGGCTTCCCCGTGATTTGGGAAGGAAATGACAACTCTGCCTTCACTTTCCGTGTGAATGTTTGGTTGGACCTGAGGCTCAAATCTATGTTGTATGGCGTCAAGAATGGCTGACACGGCCTGGGTGCCTAATGGACTGAGAGGTTCCAAGGTGAAAGCATGAAAGGACAGTGAGAAAGCCGCATCTTCTTGTAGATAATTGAATATCTACCATAAACACATCTCTGAATGTCTGCCTAGCAGGGTTCATGGTAAATCTGTAGCAGAGGGCTGTATTGTAGTTTTTGAATCAGAGAAACACATGCAAGTTGTACGCTTGACTGATCAAATACTCCCTAGTTGACATGAAGGTGTATCTTTAAAAAAAAAGTAGCGTAGATAGACGTTGTGGATCAACAACTAAGATTACAAAGATAGCTTCATTTGGCTAATCAATTGTACAACAGAACTGCCTGTATTGAATGCAACTGCAAGTAACCAAGGATACGGCATCAATAATCGAAGGACACGTAGGGGCTATGGTATCTTTTTAGGTAGGAACGAACCATAGGCCTTTTGATGGAACATAGAGCAACATGACAATTTAGCCCAAAAGGTAGCACGTTGGTTTTTAGTGGTAAAAAGGGGAAAATAAGAGATTTGACACGATGGTTAAAACAGGACCATTGATGCATCTTTTAGAGATGGATTTGGTTGCAAAATTGGCTCCCGCATCCATGCTTCCAGAACAAACAACAAATAAGGTATGCTAATAGTGGTACATAATGAATGCCTTGGCTATAATCTGACGAGTACTTGCCCAATATCCTTCGCAGATCATTGTGTCTAGATCACTTACCCATCATTAATCAGTAATCAGAAAAGAACCTGGAGACTGGAGAAGATGAATATGGCTAATTTGTTCTTAAATAAAAGTTCCAGAAGAATTAATATCAACTTTTTTTAATCTTAAACAGTAGAACCCCTGAATCACCAATCCATTCTGAACTGCAAAGGCAACGTGTCACTGACAGATGGGTCCAAAAAATCCTTGACTGACCCACCCAGCAGTAAGTGACCATGCACGACAACCTAACCTTTGAAACCCTCATTCACACAACACCACCAACATCACCGCCGCCACCAAACGAAGGGGAACGCATGCCTATTCCCCAACAATATCACTAACATCTACCAATATAGATCTAAAAAGACATCTATGCACATGGATCAAGAGTGGAATCGATGGGTACATACCATGATGGTTAGCGGGGAGGCGTACATTGCTGAGCCGAATATGACGTGGAGGATGTCGTAGAACACACTCAGAGCATGCAGTTGAGAGCGTCGCTATGTACGGGTCCAACTTGAACTCCTCCACGTCGTTGTTCTTGATAATCCGGCCGAACGTCCTCCTCCTCTGGGTGTGTTCTATATCATCCTCCGCGTCATATTCGGCTTGGCAATGTACGCCTCCCCGCTCAGCATCATGGCACGTACCTACCGATCCCGCTCGTGATCCACATGCATAAATGTCTTTCTAGATCTATATTTGTAGATGTTAGTGATATTGTCGGGGAATAGGCGTGTGTTCCCTTCACTTGGTGGCATCGGTGATGTTGTTGGTGTTGTGTGGATGAGTGTTTCATAGGTTAAGTTGTCATGCAAAGTCATTTACTGTTGGGTCAGTCAAGGATTTATTTTTTTTGGATTGGTGATTCAAGAGTTATACTGTTTAAGATTTAAAAAGCCGATATTAATTCTTTCTAGAACTTCTATTTAAGAACAAATTAGCCATATTCATCTTCTTCAATCTCCAGTTTCTTTTTTGATTACTGATTAATGATGGGTTGCCATCATGCATCTTTCAAATCTGTTGCATGATCTAGACACGGTGATCTGTGAAGGATCTTAGAGTTTACTCAGGGCAAGTGACTCGTCGGGTTATAGCTGAGGCATTCATTATGTACCACTATTAGCATACCTTAGTTGCTGTTTGTTCTGGAAGCATGGATGCCGGAGCCAGTTTGGAACCAAATCCATCTCTAAAAGATGCATCAATGGTCCTGTTTTAACCATCGTGTCAAATCTCTTCTTTCCCCCTTTTTACCAGTAAAAACCAACGTGCTACCTTTTGGGCTAAACTGTCATGGTATTCGTGTGGCACATCCCAAAAACATATTGCTCTATGTTCCTCAAAAGGCCTATTGTTCATTCCTACCTAAGAGGATACCGTAGCCACTACGTGTCCTATGATTATCGATGTGGTATCCTTGGTGTGGATCAACAACAAAGATTACAAAGATAGCTTCACTTGGCTTTGGCAGCCTGGTCCGACCATGTCGCTAGTGGCTGCTGGCTGCTGCTTTTGGCCTAGTTCAGGAGGCTTCGTCATCGGAAGAGGAAATAAAAATTATCTCCTTCATCCCGCTCTTGCTATGGTCTACGGTGGCCGGCCCTTTCTTCAGGCTGCAGGTTCTCTGAATGTAGGCTTCAATGTCACTGATGACATTTCCTTTGCTTTCTAGGCATTCATGGTTTTTTAAATGCTCTATCTCGTCCAACCATGAAAGGTTTTCTTCTTCAGGTTCACATTTACATTCAGATATAGGCAGCACGCCCAAAAGGAATGAAAATGCATCACAAAGGAGAATCTAAGAAATTTATTCTTCTTTAAATGCTAGGCACGGTACGCCTAGAAAAAGGTTAACAAACTTCAAAACTGGAGTAAGAGCATCTACAACCACGTACCTCTAATTCGACCTCTCAAACGTCTGCGGACGCGCGTGTCCATTTTGAACTCCTATTTATCCATCCGCACAACCACAATTCTTATTTTCTTCCTCATATGTCCGGTCACTTGCACATGATTGGTGAAGATGAAGAGAGAGACAGAAAAGATGAATAAAGAAAGAGAAAATATGGTCCGGGGGTCGGGCCACGTCCTACGTGGCAGATTGACCGGGCGCGCCCGGGCGTGTCCGGGAGCCCTCATATCCTCCCCATATTGAAGATGGATATGAGGGTTCGCGGACAGCTCGGACATATAGAGAAGATATGAAGAGTTCGGTTGGGTCAACTTTTTGCTACTCTTTACTTCTCTCTCCTGTCCGGTTAGTGATTCCCGTGCCTGCCCGATCAATTTGAGGAGTCCGGCTGTAGATGCTCTAACGGAAGAAAAATAATAATTTTGGTCCACACAACAACTGAGAATCTAAGAAATTTATTCTTCTATAAATGCTAGGCACGGTACTTTATGCCTGTTCTGTGCGAGGAACGTCGAGGACGGTGGCCATCTCTTTATACGGTGCAAGGCGGTGAAGGAGGTGTGGCGAGTTTATGGGAAAAGAAGATGTCAGAATGGAGCTGGAGAATTATGACTCTGTGGGGGCTGTCATGGACCACTGTGGTCATTGTGGATGGAGGATAGGGTGCAGATTTTATATCTCTAGTGGGAGTGGTGGAATGAGAGAAACCGAGTGAGGAAAAACGAAGGAAGAACCCGGCCGGAGGAGATAGTGCACCGAACTATGCTCGCCACCACAGAATACTGGGATATCATGGGTAAGCATAAACAGAACACCCCGAAAGAGAAGACGAAATGGCGGGCGCCAGAAGTGGACGTACTGAAGTTTAACATTGACGGTGCACATATGTCGGGAAGCTCTCAGTCCGCATGGGGAGTGATTGCCCGTGATCATACTGGGGATGCAGTTGCCTGCATGGCGGGCAAGTGCGAGCATATCTACGATGCTTTTGCAGCAGAGCTACAAGCGGCGGCCGGCGTGATGGAGCTGGCAAACCATCTAGGGGCGATCCGAATTTGCCTTGAGACCGATTCACAGCTGCTGCAGGCGGCGCTCATGCAGAAGGAGCCAAGCTTCTTGGCGTATGCTTCTGTCCTGGATGACCTGAAGGTCCAAATGAGACTATGGTTTTCAAAATGCAATGTTGTGGCATGTAGGAGGGAGGCCAATGGTGCAGCACATGAGCTCGCTAAGCTAGGCTATGAATGTAATGTGAATGAACCCACTATATGGGATGTTAGTGTTCCGCCGTCTGTGGCTGGACTTTTTGTAGGCGATATGCCTAACTTGGTTGCGTAATAAAGCGTTTGCTTTGACACTCAAAAGAAAAAGAGAAGGAAGATCTAACATGTAAGATATATCTTATTGCATCCAGTAGACCGGACCATTACCTTATACATAGGGTCCTTCTTGATGCAAAATCCATGTACCATCAGCGTCCGTGTGTATGCTGTCGACCACACCCTCAAGGCTTTCCCAACTATAATTGCACCTTGATACCATCCTTCTTGGCCTGGATTATGCCCTTGCTCTATAGCACCTGGTACCATGGCTCCATCCTGACATTGTTCAAGCGTTTGCAGGGCATTGAAAGAAATTGTTCCATAAGTTGGTTTCATAAGATATGGTACATACATGTGTCTCCAGCATCTCCAAGTGCATGATGACACGGTCTGCCGTCATCCACTGATCAAGAAGAGAGTATTTAGACTGAAACATTAGCTCGAGATATAGAAGAAGGGATCAGGTGTATGATGTCTTCTCTAAATCATTGGATGAGTACATCATACCTGAACTTCTTGGTGTAGTTGGTGCCCTTGTGTCCCCAAAAATCCTGATGGGTGAAGGTCTCCTGCAGCAAAAAACACAGGAAAAACATTTCAGCAAACACCTTGCACGCAACATGATGCTGGTACAACCAAAACATGCAAGGAAGAAGCAAAACATGGGTGTGTGCTACATTAAGCAGAATCTTGGATGGATGCATTGTCTTGCACCTGGCGATGCTACTCTTGATGATAGCGCCACGTGCAGCGCCGTCCGGCCGCTCAGCCCACCTGATCTCCTTTTGCAGCTGCCTCGGTATTTTTCAGAAAAGAAGGAAATCAGCAGGCAGACTACCTGGCTGTAGAAAATGCAGGGTGTGCTTCCTCCCTTCTCTACTTGCTATGTATTGAACTCTTTAGCAGCAAACACAAGCAGCCATTGATCAGTGGTTTAAGTTCGCATAAAAATTGCTGGCATAAGAACTTCGATGCATTGCAATGACAACATCACCAACAAACTTAGATAGCCAATAGCTTAACCGGACAACGTCACGGGCGCTCTTCCGTATCAGAGTTTCAACATAAAATGGCTTAAGCAACATCAAATTCTGAACCAGGAACTGGGACATCTGCTTCAAAATAACAAACTTCGTGCTAATTAAAATCAAAGCAGGTAATGAGTAGATTGAATGTCTTCCACATTGGGGTGCACAACATAATATGTCATTGTAAAGGAGAGAGAACATTCTATGAATGCATTAACTTCATATAAGTTTTCATCTTTTTACTACAATTGGGTTCTATAATTAATCCACGAGTCGATCCTTAAGTAAAAGGTGAATATATGTGTCACCTGTAAAGGATAAATTCCAGCACATCAATGTGCAAATACATCAAGTTATACGGCAGCTTGATGGAGATGTTTCTAATCATCCTAGTTTAGGAATTGCAAAATATGAGATCAATTCAAATGTCTAAAGTACCAAAAATAGTTGGTTGTAGAGAAAGCAAGGAGGAAGTTGAACTCTACCTATGGCTCGACCTCGACGATGGTATGAATGCTCTTGATGGAGAAAGGATTGGTAATGGACCCGATTCTGAGTCATGAAAAATATTGAAAAAAGGTGCATAAACCTTTGTCTTTGGCCAAAATAAAAGTTGGCGCACATCCGTGTTCAGATCCAAAAAAAAAATAGTGTGTATAAATTCTAAATTGTAAATTAGAAGCAGACATTGTTCTGCTTTTGTGCCGGCTTGCGTGCCGTGTGATCGTTTGGGACTATTGGCCTGGTTGTAGGCCATGCTTGTGTTTTATCCTTTTACCTTCTGGGTCGCTTTGTTACCGCGTACTCTGCCTAGTAACTTTATTTATAAAGTTGAGTGAATTCCTTTCCTCTAAAAATAAGAAATGGACAGTTAGCTTCACGGGAAGCTAATGAAAAGACTATCACTAGAAGTCAAAAGCATATTATCATAACGGGTACACTAATTCAAGAAAACATACATACTGATCAATGGTGCATGCAGATGCTAGTCAAACGGTTCCACCTTCAGTAGTTTATAAACTTTCCGTACTGATCGAACTTGTCCTGAGAGAAATGTCTAACAGCTCCCGGGTGCCCCTACACCCTCATAAACAGTAAATTCATAAAAAATTGAAAGAAAATAAAAAAATTGAAACTTTCAGGGATCAAAGACTATCAAAGGTTTGATGTTCCTGCAAAGTTTCAGCAACAAATAACCTTCGTGGAGCCCTCTCAAAAAAAAAAAATCACTGCTCAAAAATGTACATAAACTTTGAACAATGATTTTGTTTTTTTATTTGAGTGCTCTTCAAATGTTTTTTTTAGCTAAAACTTTGCAAGATTATCAAAAGTTTCATGATGTTCGATGTTCCAAAGTTTCAGAATTTTTTTTTGTTTTGTTTTGAATTTGTTTTGTATTTACACCCGGGTGCTAAAAATCTGAGATCAACCTCTTGAGCTGACAATAAGAAACAACAAACTGATCAAAGTTGTCCCGAATCAGCAAGCCCTGGAATTTTGTCTTTAAAGAAACTAAGAAAACAAAAAAAAAGGATAACAAACACACAGAATAATTAGTGTTTACTTAATAAAAACAGTTTTGCTAAAGCACATCTAGATGTGCCCTAATAAAAACAAAATAAAGGGAATGAAAAGAAAAGCGCTCACCACATGAGACAGCAGGTCGACAGAGACCACATGTATGTTCCTTGACGAATCTCTGGACACTTGAAAGAACAACCGCATCTGAAGCGAACGCATCTAATCTAACAGAAAAACAGAGGAAAGGAAAGGCAATTAGTCAAGACCCTAATCAGAAGGGAACAAAACATGCCAAAAAGCTGCTCTTCTCTGAATTTCACATAGACTGAAAAGATTTGAGTGACCGTTCTCCTCTTGGCAGCACCTCTTGTCGTCACGGCCTGAGGATGCCGCGTTGCTTGCTGCTGTTCCGTGCACATCCTAACGACGACCTGGAGCCGGCACCGGTGGTGGATGCAACGCATCAAGGCGCTCACGGCGCCGCCGTAGAGGACGACCTGGAGACGGCGCCGGTGGTGAATGCATCTCCCGGCCTCCCGCGTTGCCTGATCATCACGACCTCTGTCGCGTGGCCTTAGCACCACCCTGGTACTCGATCTTGTAGCGGCATATACCCTCCCCTCTCCTGCTCCTTTGGCGTTGCCGCCATGGCCACACCTCGTCCTGAAGAGGGAAAGGTGGGGGCCGGCGGCGGCAGCATAGCTGGAAGAGACCAGCGGCAGACGGGAAAGAAGGCGAGGAGGACGCCGCCTCAATCGGGGAGAGGAGACGTGGGGGAAAAGGAGAGCTGCAACGTGGAAGCCGGCCAGAGTTTTCCAGATAACGCGACGCGAGATGCACACGGATCAGCTACAAATATCTCGCGTTAAACGGTGAAAACGTAATCATAGAAGCAGTTATGATTGTTCTAAAAAAAGCAGTTATGATTGATTTTTGCTATCCATATCAAATTTGAACGTGTTTGTTATTCACTATTGGTTATTCATGGAACTCTTTACCAAGCGGGAGAGACGCCGGCGGCAAGAGGGTAGAATTTGCGCCGACCGAAACTCGTAATGAACTGCACGCCAGTATCGGGTATCGGCGGACTCCGGTATATTGCTTAATTGAGATCTAGATAAAAGTCGTATGTACGGCTTGGAGGGAGATCTTTTCTATCTTTCAAGGTCCAGCCTATAATATAGGATCAAAAGGCCAAAAAAAGTGATTTTGGCCCTTATAAAAAAAGATTCTTAACCTCTTTCATGCTCACGTCACATCGAGGTACTGCAGACAAAAGAATTGTAAAATCTGATCCAATTTTTCGTAATCGATTAGCTAACACGCACGGAGGGGATGAGATGGCTGCGGCGTGGTCACTGTAGGTAAGACGAGCGATGCGCGCGAGATGCAAGCAAGCGTGCAAGTGGCGGCGGCCTCAGCGGCCATGGCGGCGCAAAAGAATGAAGAGGTCATCACGAATGGTGCCCGAGAGTTTCCCTTCCGACAGCCGAGATTTACGATCAAATTGGGAATTGTTTTTTTAGTGAGAGATACCGGATTAGATAAGTTCAAATGAAAAAGACTAAACTACCTTTTAAATAAAGGGCTAGGTATGAGTGGTGCTCCTGCCTCTGCTTAGGGAGTATCAGGGTTAACAACGCATTTGTTGTTTGGCTCCATGCCTCCGACGTACCTAAACGCCGACCGCATCAGTGCCGGCTGCATGCAAGAGTCATGGGCATCTTGCCATTGTCGTTGCCGGAGGACTAAGGGCTTGTCCAAGGGCAACCCGTAAATTTCCTCCCGCATCCGTTCGCAGATAGAGAGACTATTCTGCAGATATGGATGCGGGAGGACGCCATTTAACGCTAGCTGCATATATTTCAATCAGCATTTAAACTAAGCAGACGAAATTCATGCAAACCGGTTGATATTCATATAAGTTCGGATAGGACATAGCATAAATTATTCATACATAGCATGCAAATTAAGTCTAGCACAATAATATCTTAAATTTGACTAGATTACGGATGTTGAACAAGTTTTTGATCAACGGATTATGTCGTTTCGCACAAACTTCTCCTTCAGCTTCATCCAACAGTGTGTGCATGTAAATGGTCATTCCTCTGCCTTGTGGTACACCACAGCAGCGTGTGCGGGCTACATATAATGTGTAGACCAACATTGTGTGAATGAATCAATCAACAAGTTGAGCAAGAGAAAGAAAAACTTACGACCTCGTCTTTTGCCGCGTGCAATGGCCACATTTGCCTCGAGCTGACGAACCACGTCATAAAACTTGGTGACGCTAGTCTAGATATCAACATATCACTTCCTTGTTACAGAAAATCTGGTGGGGAAGTAAAAAAGGAGAGCGAAAAACTGCTTGGGTATCTTGGGATACAATGGTGATGCCGAAGAACAAAGGGGGATTATGTTTCAGGGATATGGAGATTTTCGAATTCGCTTTGATTGCACGCCACGTGTGGAGGATTTTACAAGACCCAACTTCTCTCCGCGAAGGACTTATCTTTTACTATTTATGTCAATTTTATTTTTATGTTGAGTCAACTTCTTATTCCAACCTCATTATTCTTCACTTCGCAAACATTGTATGTTGGGGAAAAGTCCAGACACATATATCTAGTTGAATATATATGATGATGAGTTATTAATGTTGACATTTATCCCTAAGATAAGTAAGTTGAGTGGAGAAACACTAAATCCCCATCTTCCCTTGTCTCTGATGAAAACAGTCGGTTCTTCAAATATGCTCTGGAGTGGCAGCAACCATTAGTAGACTATATGATAGTTATGCAAAGTTTGCTAAACAAAAACTCTTACATAAACTCTTCTGAAAAATATCATGAATTATAATTGTTTGATGACTGAGAACAAAATTTGTTGGATTTCAAAAGAGTTTATTGTCTACACTTAACATGTGAATAGATTGTTACTTGATTATGAGAAGTTTTATTAGAAAGAGTATAATGATGTTAGAAAAAGTGATTAGAATTATCATTGATCAAACGTATGCACTATTCTAGCATTCACACTTCATAACTTATTTTTTTTATCATTTACATATTCGAGGACCAGTAGAAATTAAGCTTGATGATGTTGATACGTCTCCAACGTATCTATAATTTATAAAGTATTCATGCTATATTTGCATCAATTATATATGATTTTGATGCATTTATATATATTTTATGGACTAGTTTATTACTTTAGTGCCTAGTGCCATTTTTTTTATTTTGTATGTTTTTGGTTCTACAGAAGATCCATATATAGAAAGGTCCAAATACGATAAAAATTCACGACAATTTTTATAAAAAGTAAGAAATCCTAGAAGTTTAGGGGGGCCAGAAAATGGAGAAGTCCTAGAAAATGGAGAAGGGGCCCACAAGCCCGGGGGTACAACCTACCCCACTGGTGACGTTTTCCAGGGCGCCGTTTACGTAAGAAAAACGTACGGACCCTCACTGGAATGTCGCTTACATGCATGTCAGTGGTCAGTGTAGGATCCATCCAGGTGTGCACATACGTGTTGGTCACCTCTTCGAACCGTCTCGCGCATGGATGGATCATGCATGTATATACGGACACACTCTGTTGCACTGCTCTTTTATTTATTATATTATATTTATTTCATCAGTTTTCTGATCAGTTTTGTTCTAAAAACCGGTGCTTGAATCTTCTTAGGATTTTAAAAATATAAGAACCTATTCAAAATAATATATATATTTACGAAAGATTTATCATTTAATAAAAGATGTTTTGTGTGTGTTTAGAAAATTTTCAGTGTGTATTTAATAGAATCTCACTAGGTATTATAAAAACGACCATTGTACATTAAGAAAATGTTCACCATACATTACAAAAGTTCGCCAGGCATTATGTAAATTTTTCATCATATGTTAAAGAAATATGTTCAACATATATTACAATAGTGTTCAATTTATATTTGAAATATGTTCAATGTATATTACAAAAAGTTCATTATATTAAAAAAAGTTCAATGTATGTAGAGAAAAGTTCATCGTGCATTAAAAATAATTCACTATACGTAGAACAAATGTTCAGCATACATTTAGAAAATGTCCGTATATATTTCAAAACATGTTCACCATATAACGAAGCATATATTAACTAATCTTCATTAAGTATGTTAAAATGCTGGAAGAAAAACCACAAGAAAATCAACCCAGTGAAAAAAAGAAGAAAAAACAAAAAGAAATGAGGAAAAACTATAAATAAAGCAAAATCATAAACAAAAAAAATCATAACAGAAATAAAATGAAAAGAAACCTGGGCAACGAACGTACCCCAACACGCGCGAGTACAATGCAAAATGAAAAAAAAAACTGGGCAACGAACGAATCAAGCACGTGCGAGTGAAAGATAGACCTGGCCGACCCTAGTAGCTCGCCCTGTATGTGTCGCCTCCACCATTTGACGCTAGCGGGAAGTAAATAGGATACACCACAAAATCACTAATTAAGGGGTACTTCTTTCAAAGATTGTTTTCACCTTCTCAGATTATGACACGTTGTGTGTTGTATATGCGCCACTTATCGCAACCTAAGAGTTTTTCCTTTTTTATACATCCGTTTAATCAAAACATTTTATCTCTTAAATCGTGCGTTCAAATATTAAATTGTTTTCACCTTTGAATTCCTTGTGTTGAGAACTTCAAACCATGTTGATACGTTTTTACGAACTTTTTTCATGAAAAAACCGGACGAAAAACCTTGACTCTCACGAAAGAAAAAAAATGCGTTTTTTCGCTTCGGAGAGGCACGGCTGTGCCTCTCGCGGAAGAAAATTCGTTCATCTCGCAAAAGCAAAACTGTGCCGCTTGCGGAAGCAAAAAAAACAAAGGAAAATGCAATTTTTACGCAAAAAAATTCTTTTTGAATTATTTTTTGTCCAAAAGCTAAGAATGACCGGCGGAAAATAAAAAAAAGCCAAAAAAGAAAAAGAAAACTATCTAAAAAGCTAAAAACGGGTGCGGAAAAATAAAAAAAATAAAAATCCAGAGGGATCACCCAAAGCACGACACGTGGCGACAGCCGAGAGAGCGCCAAGTGGCGCGCTCTCAGTCGACCCCAAGTGACCCTTCGTAGGCTCCCGAACGAGCGCTCCTCAATTAGTTGCTCGTGATTCTGCCCGCTCACCGTCCCTCCATTTTACAAGAAAATCCCTTTATTTTCTGTAAATTAACCCGCAGTACATGTTTTAGTCGTAGCCGAACTGTTTTTTGTATTTTCTTAGAAAAGCCCCTCATGTTTCAGGTAATCAACTCGCCATTGATATTTAAGTCAGCCGAATATTTTTTTCATGTTAACATAAAACCCCCTGACTTTTTGGTTAATCAACCCATAATTTGTCTAAAACAAAATTATCCATATCTTTAAAACCGTAACTCCGATTTAAACATGTTATATATGAAATTTGATAAGAAAAATGTGCAAAATCTAAATGTAATGTTATTTTTAGCTGTTAAATATTAATAAAATATTATTTTTGGTGCAAACTTAATCTATAGTGCATGGTGCGTTTTTCTTTCATACCAGCGGTGATCTGAATCACAAAAAAACACTCACTGAAACCAGATCGAGAGGAAAGAAAACATCGATAGCCACACATGCACACCTGAAATCCTCACGGGAAAAAACAACACATTTATCATCTTATTCCGAGCGAGTGTGTGTGTGTGTGTGTGTGTGAGAGAGAGAGAGAGAGAGAGAGAGAGAGAGAGAGACCCCATAGGACTGATCACATTCAAACGGGTATTCGTTGTGTGAGCACAGAGGCCAGCGTCAGTAACACAAATGTGATGCCATGTGAAATGAAGGAAGTGGACCTATTAGGATCTTGAGTCATGGTTATTGGGTTAAGAGCGTGTATTATTTTCTCCCTTGTTGCAACAGACATGCTCTTTTGCTAGTTTTTTTAGTCTAAACACACTTTATTTATTGCTCAATAATGTTTAAAGGGATACAAAGAAGGCCTGGAGGGTTTAGCAGCCACACATGGCGCCCATAGTCCAAACCGAAAGCATGTTTAGCGAGGCTGTGTGCCTCAATATTTGTAGCCCTCCCCTCAAGGATGAAGGTACAGTGGGCAAAAAACTTCGCCGTCTCCGTAATCTCCTTTACGGTGCTAGCATAAGCTCCCCCCATGTGGAGGTTAATATTGTTGACCACTCCTTGGTAATCAGATGCAATGGTGTTGTATGTCAGGCCCAAGTCTGATGCAAGTGCCAATGCCTAGCCGCAGGCTAAAGCTTCCAGCGTCGCCGGGTCCGCTATTCCATGGATCTTAATGACAGAAGCACCCATGTAGTTTCCTGTTGAGTTCCTGCAAACAACACTAAAAGGTCCATGCATACCATCTCGTGAAACAGCCCCATCCACTCCGATCTTCACTATTCCTGGCGGTGGCGGAATCCATCTTTGATGCAAGCGTACAATATTTGGAGGTACTTCCCGTAGATTTTTCTTCGGTTTGCACTCCGCAATCTCTCGGATATACTTCATGATGAAATTATACATGGATAACGGACTCTGAAAAATATGCTCATGAAGGGCTAACCTCTGTGCATGCCAAAGCGCCCATAGGGTAACAGTTACCAAGATGAATTGTTTTGGAGAGAGCATGTCCAAAAGTGTAAACAACCACCTTTTTGCATCAAGCTCCTTGGTATTGTTCAGTGCTTCCACCAGATCCTGATCATGCAATGCCCAAACACATCGAGCAATAGTGTAATGAAGCAAAGACTGTTGCCAAGAATCATCAGCACCACGTAACCCACATCATGTAGTGGTAAACATATTCCGATGATGTAACAGATCAGCTGTAGGGATTGACTGTTGGGCCAATCTCCATAAAAATATTTTCACCTTTGAGGGAACATCGACCTTCCACATCATCTCCCAAGACTTTTGCTCTCTGCCCGTATTTGAAGAATCTGATCAACCCTCAAGCCAGGCCTCTCTTCTCATTTTTGTCTCCACAAGCATTCGATATGCAGAACGGACTAAGAAAACACCATTATTTTCATGTATCCAGGACCAAAAGTCCTCAATGTGTCTTGTGCATAAAGGAATCGACATGATCGCGGAGGCATCTGTCGGCAAGAAAATGTCGGCAACGATAGCACGGTTCCATTATGCACTTGGCAAGATCAGCTCGCCCACCAGCTGAGGGGGGTTCACGACTTTGCTCAAAATTGGTCTCATGTTCGCTGGTCTCGGTAACCAGTTCTGCTGCCAAATGCGCGTCGTCTGTCCATCCCCGATCCGCCGAATAATACCTTGAGTTAGTACCTCACGACCATCAAGGATGGCCTGCCATATCTGAGAAGGGGCTGAACCCAGCTCAGCCTACAAGAACTCAGCATTAGCATGGTACTTTGCCTTCAGAATGCGCGCACCAAGATATCCTGGGTCCATTAAGATCCTCCATGCTTGTCTAGCTAGTAAAGCTAGGTTAAACAGTTCTATGTCACGGAAACCTAGACCTCCACAATATTTAGGTTGTGTCATCATGCTCCATGAGACCCAACTTGGCTTCCGTTTCCCTTCCTTACTGCCCCACCAAAACTTCCTGATCAACGAGTTGATGTGTTCACAAAGGCCACGGGGGAGTTTGAAGCATGACATTGAGTAGACAGGAACATCTTGTGCAACAGATTTAATTAGAACTTCCTTTCCTCCCACTGACAGCAGCTTCTCCATCCACCCCTTGACTTTGTTCCATACCCGGTCTTTTAAGAATTTGAAGGCCACATTCTTACAGTTTCCACATCAAATGGCATTCCCAAATATCTATCAGAAAGTGATTCATTGGTGATATTTAAAGCAGTCTTCACCTCAGTTCTAAGAGAATTTGGACATCCCTTACTAAAGTAGACCGAGGATTTTGATAGATTTATTTTTTGACCTGAAACATTGCAATAGTTCTCCATCAAGGAAGATAACTCCATTGCTCCCACAGAGCTGGCTTTGACAAACAACAGGCTATCATCTGCAAATAGCAAGTGGCTTACCGGCGGTGCCGACGGAGCCACTCGAATTCCACTGAGGTGCGATGATTCATCTTGGGTTTTTAAGAGGCACGAAAGGCCCTCCGCTGCTAGCAAAAATAGGTATGGAGAAATAGGATCCCCTGGCGGATTCCTCTTGAAGGTGTGAATTCCTCAAGCTTTCCACCATTAAACATAACAGAAAATTTGACCGATCTTACCATCCTCATAACTGAAGCAACCCACGATGGTGCAAATCCCATCTTGGTCATGATAGCTTCAAGATAATTCCACTACACGCGATCATACGCCTTCATCATATCCAGTTTGACAGGACAAAATCTGTTTCTTTGAGCTTTATTTCTCTTCATAAAATGTAGGCACTCGCAAGCGGTAATAATGTTGTCCGTGATCAAACGTCCAGGGACAAACGCAGACTGCTCTTCAGAGATAATATCAGGCAAAATCAGTTTCAACCTGTTAGATAAAATTAAACAAGCCGGCAAAACCAACAATACGGTGGGCTGAGCCCAGAGTTGCTTGCAGGCCATTATCTGAGCCCAGCTGACCGACTGTTTGGAAGGCTGCTTTGAGCACGAATACTATATCTCGCTTATAAGGAGTATAGCATCCGTGTGTGCCTGAAGCGCGGGCATATGGGTTGGCCCATTAGTGCGGGTCGCTCGCTTGTTCTGCTCGGTCGACGTACTGCTTTGGTCCTGGCTTTTTATTTATATGTATTTTATTTATTTATTTGTGGGTTTATGTATTTTTTTTCTCGGGTCTGTTTGTTTCTTACACGTTTTTACTCTTTTTTTCTTTATTTTCTCTTTGTTTTTATTTGTTTGTTTCTCGTCTTTCACTAGTTTTTAAATTTTCTTTCTTTCTTCCTTCTTCGTTTTTATTTGTTTCTTTTCTCGTTTTTTTCTTTTTTTTCTTTGCTTCCTTCTCTGGTTTCACTATTTTGCATTATTTTTCATCGTTTTTCATTTTCTTTTCGTTTTTTCTTTATCGATTTTCATCAGTTTCTGTATTGTTCAACATGTGTCTATTTTCTTCAGTACACATTATACATTTTAGAGTACAGGTAAAACATTATTTTGATACAAACTGAACATTTTTCAAATATACAATGTGCGTTTTCTTTTAATACGTGTTTTGAGCACACTTCTGAATACAGGGTCCACATTTTATCAAATACATGTTGACCATTTTTCTGATGCACGTTGAGCATTTTTCAAATACACGAAATATATGTTCTTTTAATACATGTTTTGAACACACCTTTGAATACATGGTCGGTATTTTTTCAAATACATGTTGAACAGTTTTTTATGATAATAAACATTTTTATACATACTTGAACATTTCTTTACATTTTAGAAACATTTTTGTAAATGTCTCCATTATTTCTTTTAAATGTGAGAATGATTTTAAAAACGTTACATATATTTGGTTTAATGGTATAAACCATTTTTTAAATATTACACAGACATTTATTTTAAAATTGTGTGTACATTTTACAAAAAATTCCCATACAGGTTTTTCGAACACAGGAACTTGTTTCATTGTCACGAACACGTTCCTGTGCACATTTCTTAGTTGCGCAACAATTTTTATATTATGTTAATATTTTTAAAATTCATGGTTTTATTTTTAAAATATAAATTTAAGTTTTCATGATGTCAGCATGAACATTTTTTCGGTGCACATTGAACGCTTTTCAAATACACAATGTGCATTTTTCTTTTAATACATGTTTTTGAACACTTTTTTGAATACTTGGTCAACATCTTTTCAAATAAACATTGAATATTCTCTATTTTAATATATTTTAAACACAATAATATTTCTTTAAAATGTTATATAATTGTTTTTAATGGTACAAAACTTTTCTTATATTATGCAAACATTTTTTTATGTTGTATGCATAAAAAAAACTACATGCAACCTTTTGAAATGCACGAACATTATTCATTGTCAAGGACATCGTTTTAAAGCTATAAACGTTTTTTAAAGTTGCCTAACTTTTTTTAATACGATGTTAACCATTTCAAATTCATGGTTTTACTCCCACAAAAAAAAATTCATGGTTTTACTTTTTAGAAATGAATTTAAGTTTTATTAAAATATATTCATTTAAAATATGAATAAAAATGAAAAAAAACTATATTAGCGACGTTGGCTGACATCAACGTGGCGAACTCACATTCTGACTGGCCATCCCAGTATTGGCTCCCTGTAAGCGATGTTGCCTTTCACCTTGCTATAAGTGAGGCATAGGCGCGCACCGCTTTGAGAGCAAGAAACGGAACAGTAGTCGTGTTTTGTGCTGCTTAGTAATGGCTCCAGCTACACGTCGATCGAGCACAACAGTCAGCACTCAACCACTCACTGTCGTGGCGTCGTCCATGCATAATTCCAATCATCGTAAGCACTAGTCAGCGCATGCACCAGCTCAAAATAATCACCCTCTCAAAATCTGACGGCACGTACGTATGCGTATGCACATACTTCCTTCGTCTTTGAAAAAGTGTAATTTCAACTTTATTGAAAAGTCAAACCTTTTATGTTTGATCATATTTATACAATAATACATCAACATTTATGCCATAAAATTAGTAGCATTAGATTCATGATAATATATATATATATATATATATATATATATATATATTATAATATACCTATTTGGTATCACAAACATTGATATATTTTTGCACAAACTCGGTCAAACTTTAAGATAGTTCGAGCCTCCAACAAAGTTGGAAGTACACTCTTTGAAGGATGAAGGGAGTAGGTAGGCAGAGCCAGCCACTTGACCAACACATTTTCTTTTTGAATCGGGCATAAATTGCTTTCCAATATAACACATAATGGACATACAACTTGTTTGTAACCAACAAGAAGATTAAGGGAGCGGGAAAGGGGAAAAGTGAGCTCAAAGCACTATCAGAAAACTCATTATGTGTGCTCGCAATAGACACACACATCATGGGACAGAAACATGATATCACGACAAAAACTATGCTACCAGAGCCAGAACCAACATGTTCAAGTTACAACAAAACATAACTAGAACACACGTCTAGTGTGAGCGAAGCCTTCAGGAAACCACATGCAAAAGTAGCAGCATGGGCAGCGTCCGACACCTAGCTATCCATGGTTAGCACTTCCTTCCTAGATCGCCGCACAAATCTTCTGTCATATTTGTAGCATTGCTCGTGAGAAGAGTAGTTTCATACCTCAATAGTCCAAGTCACTAGCCTTCTGTAAACTTTCCCAGGACATAGAGAAGCACGCGAAGCAAATGCACGTACAAATGGAAACTGAGGCAACTTGAATTCGAAGGTTGCTCTGGTGCAGCAATTCCAAATGCTCCAGCAAAAAGCCGGTAAACTAACATTGTAAAAAAAAATCCCCACTAGGAAAGAAAGTATATCACAAGGCAAAAGTTGCCAGATATTATTTGGTCATAGATCAGTCCCAAAGACCAAGCCCACAGTATACCAGGCCACCCTAGCAACTGGGAAAGAAAGAATAGGTGTTGAGAGGTTTCTCTCTCACCACAGAATGCTTACTTAGGGTTATCAGGCCAATTCCTTCTCTTCATCTCATCCCTAATTAGAACTGTAATATATTCCCAAGAGAGACTTGTATTTTTAAAGGTAACCTGGCTTTCCAGCTCTGCCTATACTCACAACTAGCAAAAGGATTTTCTAGCAGTTCATACACGGATTTGGTTGTAAATCTTTTGTTAGGCCCAAATTTCCAGGAGATAACATCGTGTCTGTGGGAAGACAAGAAACCAACACGCTTCAACTTTATAAAATTCGATTATTCTACAAAATTAGGGGTAAATCTTCTCCTAAAGAAATCCAACTCAGGGGTAAGATTGACAACCATATTACTATTTACCATAACATACAACAACATTATAGTGAGTTCTCTACAACACTACAACAACATGCACGGGATATTTTCATAGGCAATTCACAGGAGTTATAAACTTAGAAAAGCTGGCAAGGTCAATAATAAGCTGGACCTGAGCGCATAGTTGCTCGCGGTCAGTTATATCTCCAGCCCATACCCCCCTTTAGTTTCTACCGAGCAGCTCGGCCCACCTCTCGGAGTCCACTTTGAAAGCGATGAAATGGAATAGAACCCTAGTTGATGCTCGTGGGCGTCAACCGTGAGAGCTATTATTCGTACATTCCAATCCCTCTTAGGTCTCGCCTACATCGCGACAGTTTTGGGCCGGCTGAAAGGATTGGTATTGTCGACTAGAGAGGGGGGGGGGCTAAGCAAGTAGCAATTATGTTGCTAAATCTTAATGAGGAGTTAAAAATTGTGGAGTCAACACTTCCCCAAAAGTTAACTCCCTAAAACTAAAAATGTGCACTGAAATCAAAAATAGGTTGCCACATACTACTTAATTATACATAACAGTCCATATGTATAGTGGAAGTGTTAGCTGGGTTAGAGCTCCATAAAAGGGAATCTTTTGAAGAGTCAAAGTGCTTTTAGGCAAGGGTTAGAGATGCGCTTAGGGTTAGGTAAAGTGTTTTCATGATGACTTTAATGCACGTGGTGCGAACATTTGGAATACGTGTTCTCTAGTTCCGGCTCCATATAGACTACGCCCCGATGGAGTAGTCTAGGGGTCCGTGAGAGTCCTCTTATATTGATTGTTTGGCATGGCGGATCCAACATTTATAGGTGGTGTGGAAGTTCTCTTCTTGAGCGGTCGTCATGTCTGGGGGTAGACATGTATCCAGGGACACAAAGGGCGGTTCGAGGGTGGTGGATTCAATGATTTGCCTTGATAATGTCGACGGTGTTTGGCTCCGAAGCCATGGATACCGCTACAAGCCTTGCAATCATTCCTTAGGAAATTTAAAATGTAGAAAACAATAGGCTCGAACTTGGTAAAACTTGGTAGAAACTTAATAATGTAATTTTTTCACTATCCTTCTTTATTATCAAGTTTTAATATTTCAAACTTGGTGAAATTTTACAACATGTCAAAATGTATTCAAGAGTGTTCTTTCTAAAAGTTTCCATAGCAAGGAACATAAATATGCAAATAAAAAATAAATTAGACTTTCAGTTCAATTGAAAGTCAAATTAAAAAGCATGAGAGAGTGTAACTATCATGGTGAAGTGGATGGACCATGCAATCTCTCAAAAAATTATGCATGCTACAAACGCCACAAATGCGTGACTTAGTGTGTATACTGGCCGCTGCGTGCTACAAACCCTCTCTCAAAGTTGTGCATTGCTGCATGCATCTCCTGCTTGGTGGATATTAGCAAGCATTCACGTCGAGGGCGCGTCTTTGCAGATAGTGCTTTAACATGAAGTGAAGCAACTACGTGTTTGTATGTGGTGTGAAAGTGTGTCAGAGATTGCAAACTGATGCTTATACTGTGACTAGCAGGATTGCAAATAATCCTCTGCCACTCTAGGAACTTGCGAGAATGGATAGTCCTATTGCTTCCGAGGCCCTATGGAAGGAAATAAAGTGTGTCCAAAACTCAGAAAAACATGACTAAATTGGTTATTAAATTAAAGTTACATTAGCATACACAAGTACTGAGAAAATAGTATGAAGTTATGTGTGTGTAGAGAGGGGGGGGGGGCTAGTGCCCCCGCCCCTATCATTGCCATTTAATGGTTTTACTAGTGTTGGTCTTACATGCCACAATTTTTTTATTAGTCAATGCAAGGGCCAATTTTCTCCTATTCCAATGTGCATCAAAAAGGAGGTTTTGGCAAGGCCTACAATGCTATACTTGAAAATGGAGATGAAATAATTACCAAAATGTTTAGTGATGATTCTGGAACAAGGTGTCGAGGAGCTTAGCAATGAAGTAAATTTAATTGCCAAATTGCAGCACGGGAGTCTAGTTAGAATTCTCGTCCATTGCAGTCATGAAGAGGAGAAGCTTATTGAAGGAAATATGCCCTAGAGGCAATAATAAAGTTATTATTTATTTCCTTATATCATGATAAAAGTTTATTATTCATGCTAGAATTGTATTAACCGGAAACATAATACATGTGTGAATACATAGACAAACAGAGTGTCACTAGGATGCCTCTACTTGACTAGCTCGTTAATCAAAGATGGTTATGTTTCCTGACCATGGACAAAAGAGTTGTTATTTGATTAACGGGATCACATCATTAGTCGAATGATCTGATTGACATGACCCATTCCATTAGCTTAGCACCCGATCGTTTAGTATGTTGCTATTGCTTTCTTCATGACTTATACATGTTCCTATGACTATGAGATTATGTAACTCCCGTGTGCCGGAGGAACACTTTGTGTGCTACCAAACGTCACAACGTAACTGGGTGATTATAAAGGTGCTCTACAGGTGTCTCCAAAGGTACATGTTGGGTTGACGTATTTCGAGATTAGGATTTGTCACTCCGATCGTCGGAGAGGTATCTCTGGGCCCTCTCGGTAATGCACATCACTTAAGCCTTGCAAGCATTGCAACTAATGAGTTAGTTGCGGGATGATGTATTACGGAACGAGTAAAGAGACTTGCCGGTAACGAGATTGAACTAGGTATTGGATACCGACGATCGAATCTCGGGCAAGTAACATACCGATGACAAAGGGAACAACGTATGTTGTTATGCGGTCTGACCGATAAAGATCTTCGTAGAATATGTAGGAGCCAATATGGGCATCCAGGTCCCGCTATTGGTTATTGACCGGAGACATGTCTCGGTCATGTCTACATTGTTCTCGAACCCGTAGGGTCCGCATGCTTAAGGTTTCGATGACAGTTATATTATGAGTTTATACGTTTTGATGTACCGAAGGTTGTTCGGAGTCCCGGATGTGATCATGGACATGACGAGGAGTCTCGAAATGGTCGAGACATAAAGATTGATATATTGGAAGCCTATGTTTGGATATCGGAAGTGTTCCGGGTGAAATCGGGATTTTACCGGAGTACCGGGAGGTTACCGGAACCCCCCGGGAGCTATATGGGCCTTAGTGGGCCTTAGTGGAAAAGAGAAGAGGCAGCCTGAGATGGGCCGCGCGCCCCTCCCCTCCCTTGGTCCGAATAGGACAAGGAGAGGGGGCCGGCCCCCCTTTCTCTTTTCCCCCCTCCGCGAATCCTATTCCAACTAGGATTGGGGGGGGGGGGAATCCTACTCCCAGAGGGAGTAGGACTCCTCCTGGCGCGCCTCTCCTAGGCCGGCCGCACCCCCCCTTGAGCCTTTATATACGGAGGCAGGGGCACCCCAGAGACACACAAGTTGATCCACGTGATCATATTCTTAGCCGTGTGCGGCGCCCCCTGCCACCATAGTCCTCGATAATATTGTAGCGGTGCTTAGGCGAAGCCCTGCGACAGTAGTACATCAAGATCGTCACCACGCCGTCGTGCTGACGGAACTCTTCCCCGACACTTTGCTGGATCGGAGTCCGGGGATCGTCATCGAGCTGAACGTGTGCTAGAACTCGGAGGTGCCGTAGTTTCGGTGCTTGATCGGTCGGGCCGTGGAGACGTACGACTACATCAACCAAACGCTTCCGTTGTCGATCTACAAGGGTACGTAGATCACACTCTCCCCTCTCGTTGCTATGCATCACCATGATCTTGCGTGTGCGTAGGAAATTTTTTGAAATTACTACGTTCCCCAACAGTGGCATCCGAGCCTAGGTTTTATGTGTTGATGTTATATGCACGAGTAGAACACAAGTGAGTTGTGGGCGATATAAGTCATACTGCTTACCAGCATGTCATACTTTGGTTCGGCGGTATTGTTGGACGAAGCGGCCCGGACCGACATTACGCGTACGCTTACGCGAGACCGGTTCTCCCGACGTGCTTTGCACATAGGTGGCTTGCGGGTGACAGTTTCTCCAACTTTAGTTGAACCGAGTGTGGCTACGCCCGGTCCTTGCGAAGGTTAAAACAGCACCAACTTGACAAACTATCGTTGTGGTTTTGATGCGTAGGTAAGATTGGTTCTTGCTTAAGCCCGTAGCAGCCACGTAAAACTTGCAACAACAAAGTAGAGGACGTCTAACTTGTTTTTGCAGGGCATGTTGTGATGTGATATGGTCAAGACATGATGCTGAATTTTATTGTATGAGATGATCATGTTTTGTAACCGAGTTATCGGCAACTGGCAGGAGCCATATGGTTGTCGCTTTATTGTATGCAATGCAATCGCGCTGTAATGCTTTACTTTATCACTAAGCGGTAGCGATAGTCGTGGAAGCATAAGATTGGCGAGACGACAACGATGCTACGATGGAGATCAAGGTGTCGCGCCGGTGACGATGGTGATCATGACGGTGCTTCGGAGATGGAGATCACAGGCACAAGATGATGATGGCCATATCATATCACTTATATTGATTGCATGTGATGTTTATCTTTTATGCATCTTATCTTGCTTTGATTGACGGTAGCATTATAAGATGATCTCTCACTAAATTATCAAGAAGTGTTCTCCCTGAGTATGCACCGTTGCGAAAGTTCTTCGTGCTGAGACACCACGTGATGATCGGGTGTGATAGGCTCTACGTTCAAATACAACGGGTGCAAAACAGTTGCACACGCGGAATACTCAGGTTATACTTGACGAGCCAAGCATATGCAGATATGGCCTCGGAACACGGAGACCGAAAGGTCGAGCGTGAATCATATAGTAGATATGATCAACATAGTGATGTTCACCAATGAAACTACTCCATCTCACGTGATGATCGGACATGGTTTAGTTGATTTGGATCACGTGATCACTTAGAGGATTAGAGGGATGTCTATCTAAGTGGGAGTTCTTTAAGTAATTTGATTAATTGAACTTAAATTTATCATGAACTTAGTACCTGATAGTATCTTGCTTATGTATGTTTGATTGTAGATAGATGGCCCGTGCTGTTGTTCCGTTGAATTTTAATGCGTTCCTTGAGAAAGCAAAGTTGAAAGATGATGGTAGCAATTACACGGACTGGGTCCGTAACTTGAGGATTATCCTCATTGCTGCACAGAAGAATTACGTCCTGGAAGCACCGCTGGGTGCCAGGCCTGCTGCTGGAGCAACACCAGATGTTATGAACGTCTGGCAGAGCAAAGCTGATGACTACTCGATAGTTCAGTGTGCCATGCTTTACGGCTTAGAATCGGGACTTCAACGACGTTTTGAACGTCATGGAGCATATGAGATGTTCCAGGAGTTGAAGTTAATATTTCAAGCAAATGCCCGGATTGAGAGATATGAAGTCTCCAATAAGTTCTATAGCTGCAAGATGGAGGAGAACAGTTCTGTCAGTGAGCATATACTCAAAATGTCTGGGTATAATAATCACTTGATTCAGATGGGAGTTAATCTTCCAGATGATTGCGTCATTGACAGAATTCTCCAATCACTGCCACCAAGCTACAAGAGCTTCGTGATGAACTATAATATGCAAGGGATGAATAAGACTATTCCCGAGCTCTTCGCAATGCTGAAAGCTGCGGAGGTAGAAATCAAAAAGGAGCATCAAGTGTTGATGGTCAACAAGACCACTAGTTTCAAGAAAAAGGGCAAAGGGAAGAAGAAGGGGAACTTCAAGAAGAACAACAAGCAAGTTGCTGCTCAAGAGAAGAAACCCAAGTCTGGACCTAAGCCTGAAACTGAGTGCTTCTACTGCAAGCAGACTGGTCACTGGAAGCGGAACTGCCCCAAGTATTTGGCGGATAAGAAGGATGGCAAGGTGAACAAAGGTATATGTGATATACATGTTATTGATGTGTACCTTACTAATGCTCGCAGTAGCACCTGGGTATTTGATACTGGTTCTGTTGCTAATATTTGCAACTCGAAACAGGGACTACGGATTAAGCGAAGATTGGCTAAGGACGAGGTGACGATGCGCGTGGGAAACGGTTCCAAAGTCGATGTGATCGCGGTCGGCACGCTACCTCTACATCTACCTTCGGGATTAGTATTAGACCTAAATAATTGTTATTTGGTGCCAGCGTTGAGCATGAACATTATATCTGGATCTTGTTTAATGCGAGACGGTTATTCATTTAAATCAGAGAATAATGGTTGTTCTATTTATATGAGTAATATCTTTTATGGTCATGCACCCTTGAAGAGTGGTCTATTCTTATTGAATCTCGATAGTAGTGACACACATATTCATAATGTTGAAGCCAAAAGATGCAGAGTTGATAATGATGGTGCAACTTATTTGTGGCACTGCCGTTTAGGTCATATCGGTGTAAAGCGCATGAAGAAACTCCATACTGATGGACTTTTGGAACCACTTGATTATGAATCACTTGGTACTTGCGAACCGTGCCTCATGGGCAAGATGACTAAAACACCGTTCTCCGGTACTATGGAGAGAGCAACAGATTTGTTGGAAATCATACATACAGATGTATGTGGTCCGATGAATATTGAGGCTCGTGGCGGATATCGTTATTTTCTCACCTTCACAGATGACTTAAGCAGATATGGGTATATCTACTTAATGAAACATAAGTCTGAAACATTTGAAAAGTTCAAAGAATTTCAGAGTGAAGTTGAAAATCATCGTAACAAGAAAATAAAGTTTCTACGATCTGATCGTGGAGGAGAATATTTGAGTTATGAGTTTGGTGTACATTTGAAACAATGCGGAATAGTTTCGCAACTCACGCCACCCGGAACACCACAGCGTAATGGTGTGTCCGAACGTCGTAATCGTACTTTACTAGATATGGTGCGATCTATGATGTCTCTTACTGATTTACCGCTATCGTTTTGGGGTTATGCTTTAGAGACGGCCGCATTCACGTTAAATAGGGCACCATCAAAATCCGTTGAGACGACGCCTTATGAACTATGGTTTGGCAAGAAACCAAAGTTGTCGTTTCTGAAAGTTTGGGGCTGCGATGCTTATGTGAAAAAGCTTCAACCTGATAAGCTCGAACCCAAATCGGAGAAATGTGTCTTCATAGGATATCCAAAGGAAACTATTGGATACACCTTCTATCACAGATCCGAAGGCAAGACTTTTGTTGCTAAATTCGGAAACTTTCTGGAGAAGGAGTTTCTCTCGAAAGATGTGAGTGGGAGGAAAGTAGAACTTGATGAGGTAACTGTACCTGCTCCCTTATTGGAAAGTAGTACATCACAGAAAACTGTTTCTGCGACACCTACACCAATTAGTGAGGAAGCTAATGATAATGATCATGAAACTTCAGGACAAGATACTACTGAACCTCGTAGATCAACCAGAGTGAGATCCGCGCCAGAGTGGTACGGTAATCCTGTTCTGGAAATCATGCTGCTAGATCATGATGAACCTACGAACTATGAAGAAGCGATGGTGAGCCCAGATTCCGCAAAATGGCTTGAAGCCATGAAATCTGAGATGGGATCCATGTATGAGAACAAAGTATGGACTTTGGTTGACTTGCCCGATGATCGGCAAGCAATTGAGAATAAATGGATCTTCAAGAAGAAGACTGACGCTGACGGTAATATTACTGTCTACAAAGCTCGACTTGTCGCAAAAGGTTTTCGACAAGTTCAAGGGGTTGACTACGATGAGACCTTCTCACCCGTAGCGATGCTTAAGTCTGTCCGAATCATGTTAGCAATTGCCGCATTTTATGATTATGAAATTTGGCAGATGGATGTCAAAACTGCATTCCTGAATGGATTTCTGGAAGAAGAGTTGTATATGATGCAACCGGAAGGTTTTGTCGATCCAAAGGGAGCTAACAAAGTGTGCAAGCTCCAGCGATCCATTTATGGACTGGTGCAAGCCTCTCGGAGTTGGAATAAACGCTTTGATAGTGTGATCAAAGCATTTGGTTTTATACAGACTTTCGGAGAAGCCTGTATTTACAAGAAAGTGAGTGGGAGCTCTGTAGCATTTCTGATATTATATGTGGATGACATATTACTGATTGGAAATGATATAGAATTTCTGGATAGCATAAAGGGATACTTGAATAAGAGTTTTTCAATGAAAGACCTCGGTGAAGCTGCTTACATATTAGGCATAAAGATCTATAGAGATAGATCAAGACGCTTAATTGGACTTTCACAAAGCACATACCTTGACAAGATTTTGAAGAAGTTCAAAATGGATCAAGCAAAGAAAGGGTTCTTGCCTGTGTTACAAGGTGTGAAGTTGAGTCAGACTCAATGCCCGACCACTGCAGAAGATAGAGAGAAAATGAAAGATGTTCCCTATGCTTCAGCCATAGGCTCTATCATGTATGCAATGCTGTGTACCAGACCTGATGTGTGCCTTGCTATAAGTCTAGCAGGGAGGTACCAAAGTAATCCAGGAGTGGATCACTGGACAGCGGTCAAGAACATCCTGAAATACCTGAAAAGGACTAAGGATATGTTTCTCGTATATGGAGGTGACAAAGAGCTCATCGTAAACGGTTACGTTGATGCAAGCTTTGACACTGATCCGGACGATTCTAAATCGCAAACCGGATACGTGTTTACATTAAACGGTGGAGCTGTCAGTTGGTGCAGTTCTAAACAAAGCGTCGTGGCGGGATCTACATGTGAAGCGGAGTACATAGCTGCTTCGGAAGCAGCAAACGAAGGAGTCTGGATGAAGGAGTTCATATCCGATCTAGGTGTCATACCTAGTGCATCGGGTCCAATGAAAATCTTTTGTGACAATACTGGTGCAATTGCCTTGGCAAAGGAATCCAGATTTCACAAGAGAACCAAACACATCAAGAGACGCTTCAATTCCATCCGGGATCTAGTCCAGGTGGGAGACATAGAGATTTGCAAGATACATACGGAGCTGAATGTAGCAGACCCGTTGACTAAGCCTCTTCCACGAGCAAAACATGATCAGCACCAAAGCTCCATGGGTGTTAGAATCATTACTGTGTAATCTAGATTATTGACTCTAGTGCAAGTGGGAGACTGAAGGAAATATGCCCTAGAGGCAATAATAAAGTTATTATTTATTTCCTTATATCATGATAAAAGTTTATTATTCATGCTAGAATTGTATTAACCGGAAACATAATACATGTGTGAATACATAGACAAACAGAGTGTCACTAGTATGCCTCTACTTGACTAGCTCGTTAATCAAAGATGGTTATGTTTCCTAACCATGGACAAAGAGTTGTCATTTGATTAACGGGATCACATCATTAGTTGAATGATCTGATTGACATGACCCATTCCATTAGCTTAGCACCCGATCGTTTAGTATGTTGCTATTGCTTTCTTCATGACTTATACATGTTCCTATGACTATGAGATTATGTAACTCCCGTGTGCCGGAGGAACACTTTGTGTGCTACCAAACGTCACAACGTAACTGGGTGATTATAAAGGTGCTCTACAGGTGTCTCCAAAGGTACATGTTGGGTTGACGTATTTCGAGATTAGGATTTGTCACTCCGATCGTCGGAGAGGTATCTCTGGGCCCTCTCGGTAATGCACATCACTTAAGCCTTGCAAGCATTGCAACTAATGAGTTAGTTGCGGGATGATGTATTACGGAACGAGTAAAGAGACTTGCCGGTAACGAGATTGAACTAGGTATTGGATACCGACGATCGAATCTCGGGCAAGTAACATACCGATGACAAAGGGAACAACGTATGTTGTTATGCGGTCTGACCGATAAAGATCTTCGTAGAATATGTAGGAGCCAATATGGGCATCCAGGTCCCGCTATTGGTTATTGACCGGAGACATGTCTCGGTCATGTCTACATTGTTCTCGAACCCGTAGGGTCCGCACGCTTAAGGTTTCGATGACAGTTATATTATGAGTTTATACGTTTTGATGTACCGAAGGTTGTTCGGAGTCCCGGATGTGATCGCGGACATGACGAAGAGTCTCGAATTGGTCGAGACATAAAGATTGATATATTGGAAGCCTATGTTTGGATATCGGAAGTGTTCCGGGTGAAATCGGGATTTTACCGGAGTACCGGGAGGTTACCGGAACCCCCCGGGAGCTATATGGGCCTTAGTGGGCCTTAGTGGAAAAGAGAAGAGGCAGCCTGAGATGGGCCGCGCGCCCCTCCCCTCCCTTGGTCCGAATAGGACAAGGAGAGGGGGCCGGCCCACCTTTCTCTTTTCCCCCCTCTGCGAATCCTATTCCAACTAGGATTGGGGGGGGGGATCCTACTCCCGGAGGGAGTAGGACTCCTCTGGCGCCCTGGCCCACCCCCCCTTGAGCCTTTATATACGGAGGCAGGGGCACCCCAGAGACACACAAGTTGATCCACGTGATCATATTCTTAGCCGTGTGCGGCGCCCCCTGCCACCATAGTCCTCGATAATATTGTAGCGGTGCTTAGGCGAAGCCCTGCGACAATAGTACATCAAGATCGTCACCACGCCGTCGTGCTGACGGAACTCTTCCCCGACACTTTGCTGGATCGGAGTCCGGGGATCGTCATCGAGCTGAACATGTGCTAGAACTCGGAGGTGCCGTAGTTTCGGTGCTTGATCGGTCGGGCCGTGGAGACGTACGACTACATCAACCAAACGCTTCCGTTGTCGATCTACAAGGGTACGTAGATCACACTCTCCCCTCTCGTTGCTATGCATCACCATGATCTTGCGTGTGCGTAGGATTTTTTTTGAAATTATTACGTTCCCCAAAAATGGTATCAGAGCCAAGGTTTTATGTGTTGATGTTATATGCACGAGTAGAACACAAGTGAGTTGTGGGCGATATAAGTCATACTGCTTACGAGCATGTCATACTTTGGTTCGGCGGTATTGTTGGACAAAGCGGCCCGGACCGACATTACACGTACGCTTACGCGAGACCGGTTCTCCCGACGTGCTTTGCACATAGGTGGCTTGCGGGTGACAGTTTCTCCAACTTTAGTTGAACCGAGTGTGGCTACACCCGGTCCTTGCGAAGGTTAAAACAGCACCAACTTGACAAACTATCGTTGTGGTTTTGATGCGTAGGTAAGATTGGTTCTTGCTTAAGCCCGTAGCAGCCACGTAAAACTTGCAACAACAAAGTAGAGGACGTCTAACTTGTTTTTGCAGGGCATGTTGTGATGTGATATGGTCAAGACATGATGCTGAATTTTATTGTATGAGATGATCATGTTTTGTAAACGAGTTATCGGCAACTGGCAGAAGCCATATGATTGTCGCTTTATTGTATGCAATGCAATCGCGCTGTAATGCTTTACTTTATCACTAAGCGGTAGCGATAGTCGTGGAAGCATAAGATTGGCG
Source organism: Triticum aestivum (assembly GCF_018294505.1). NCBI lineage: Eukaryota > Viridiplantae > Streptophyta > Magnoliopsida > Poales > Poaceae > Triticum > Triticum aestivum. Next base: position 605,791,222 of record NC_057809.1, read on the forward strand.
AGACGACAACGATGCTACGATGGAGATCAAGGTGTCGCGCCGGTGACGATGGTGATCATGACGGTGCTTCGGAGATGGAGATCACAGGCACAATATGATGATGACCATATCATATCACTTATATTGATTGCATGTGATGTTTATCTTTTATGCATCTTATCTTACTTTGATTGACGGTTGTATTATAAGATGATCTCTCACTAAATTATCAAGAAGTGTTCTCCCTGAGTATGCACCGTTGCGAAAGTTCTTCGTGCTGAGACACCACGTGATGATCGGGTGTGATAGGCTCTACGTTCAAATACAACGGGTGCAAAACAGTTGCACACGCGGAATACTCAGGTTATACTTGACGAGCCAAGCATATGCAGATATGGCCTCGGAACACGGAGACCGAAAGGTCGAGCGTGAATCATATAGTAGATATGATCAACATAGTGATGTTCACCAATGAAACTACTCCATCTCACGTGATGATCGGACATGGTTTAGTTGATTTGGATCACGTGATCACTTAGAGGATTAGAGGGATGTCTATCTAAGTGGGAGTTCTTTAAGTAATTTGATTAATTGAACTTAAATTTATCATGAACTTAGTACCTGATAGTATCTTGCTTATGTATGTTTGATTGTAGATAGATGGCCCGTGCTGTTGTTCCGTTGAATTTTAATGCGTTCCTTGAGAAAGCAAAGTTGAAAGATGATGGTAGCAATTACACGGACTGGGTCCGTAACTTGAGGATTATCCTCATTGCTGCACAGAAGAATTACGTCCTGGAAGCACCGCTGGGTGCCAGGCCTGCTGCTGGAGCAACACCAGATGTTATGAACGTCTGGCAGAGCAAAGCTGATGACTACTCGATAGTTCAGTGTGCCATGCTTTACGGCTTAGAATCGGGACTTCAACGACGTTTTGAACGTCATGGAGCATATGAGATGTTCCAGGAGTTGAAGTTAATATTTCAAGCAAATGCCCGGATTGAGAGATATGAAGTCTCCAATAAGTTCTATAGCTGCAAGATGGAGGAGAACAGTTCTGTCAGTGAGCATATACTCAAAATGTCTGGGTATAATAATCACTTGATTCAGATGGGAGTTAATCTTCCAGATGATTGCGTCATTGACAGAATTCTCCAATCACTGCCACCAAGCTACAAGAGCTTCGTGATGAACTATAATATGCAAGGGATGAATAAGACTATTCCCGAGCTCTTCGCAATGCTGAAAGCTGCGGAGGTAGAAATCAAAAAGGAGCATCAAGTGTTGATGGTCAACAAGACCACTAGTTTCAAGAAAAAGGGCAAAGGGAAGAAGAAGGGGAACTTCAAGAAGAACAGCAAGCAAGTTGCTGCTCAAGAGAAGAAACCCAAGTCTGGACCTAAGCCTGAAACTGAGTGCTTCTACTGCAAGCAGACTGGTCACTGGAAGCGGAACTGCCCCAAGTATTTGGCGGATAAGAAGGATGGCAAGGTGAACAAAGGTATATGTGATATACATGTTATTGATGTGTACCTTACTAATGCTCGCAGTAGCACCTGGGTATTTGATACTGGTTCTGTTGCTAATATTTGCAACTCGAAACAGGGACTACGGATTAAGCGAAGATTGGCTAAGGACGAGGTGACGATGCGCGTGGGAAACGGTTCCAAAGTCGATGTGATCGCGGTCGGCACGCTACCTCTACATCTACCTTCGGGATTAGTATTAGACCTAAATAATTGTTATTTGGTGCCAGCGTTGAGCATGAACATTATATCTGGATCTTGTTTAATGCGAGACGGTTATTCATTTAAATCAGAGAATAATGGTTGTTCTATTTATATGAGTAATATCTTTTATGGTCATGCACCCTTGAAGAGTGGTCTATTCTTATTGAATCTCGATAGTAGTGACACACATATTCATAATGTTGAAGCCAAAAGATGCAGAGTTGATAATGATGGTGCAACTTATTTGTGGCACTGCCGTTTAGGTCATATCGGTGTAAAGCGCATGAAGAAACTCCATACTGATGGACTTTTGGAACCACTTGATTATGAATCACTTGGTACTTGCGAACCGTGCCTCATGGGCAAGATGACTAAAACACCGTTCTCCGGTACTATGGAGAGAGCAACAGATTTGTTGGAAATCATACATACAGATGTATGTGGTCCGATGAATATTGAGGCTCGTGGCGGATATCGTTATTTTCTCACCTTCACAGATGACTTAAGCAGATATGGGTATATCTACTTAATGAAACATAAGTCTGAAACATTTGAAAAGTTCAAAGAATTTCAGAGTGAAGTTGAAAATCATCGTAACAAGAAAATAAAGTTTCTACGATCTGATCGTGGAGGAGAATATTTGAGTTATGAGTTTGGTGTACATTTGAAACAATGCGGAATAGTTTCGCAACTCACGCCACCCGGAACACCACAGCGTAATGGTGTGTCCGAACGTCGTAATCGTACTTTACTAGATATGGTGCGATCTATGATGTCTCTTACTGATTTACCGCTATCGTTTTGGGGTTATGCTTTAGAGACGGCCGCATTCACGTTAAATAGGGCACCATCAAAATCCGTTGAGACGACGCCTTATGAACTATGGTTTGGCAAGAAACCAAAGTTGTCGTTTCTGAAAGTTTGGGGCTGCGATGCTTATGTGAAAAAGCTTCAACCTGATAAGCTCGAACCCAAATCGGAGAAATGTGTCTTCATAGGATATCCAAAGGAAACTATTGGATACACCTTCTATCACAGATCCGAAGGCAAGACTTTTGTTGCTAAATTCGGAAACTTTCTGGAGAAGGAGTTTCTCTCGAAAGATGTGAGTGGGAGGAAAGTAGAACTTGATGAGGTAACTGTACCTGCTCCCTTATTGGAAAGTAGTACATCACAGAAAACTGTTTCTGCGACACCTACACCAATTAGTGAGGAAGCTAATGATAATGATCATGAAACTTCAGGACAAGATACTACTGAACCTCGTAGATCAACCAGAGTGAGATCCGCGCCAGAGTGGTACGGTAATCCTGTTCTGGAAATCATGCTGCTAGATCATGATGAACCTACGAACTATGAAGAAGCGATGGTGAGCCCAGATTCCGCAAAATGGCTTGAAGCCATGAAATCTGAGATGGGATCCATGTATGAGAACAAAGTATGGACTTTGGTTGACTTGCCCGATGATCGGCAAGCAATTGAGAATAAATGGATCTTCAAGAAGAAGACTGACGCTGACGGTAATATTACTGTCTACAAAGCTCGACTTGTCGCAAAAGGTTTTCGACAAGTTCAAGGGGTTGACTACGATGAGACCTTCTCACCCGTAGCGATGCTTAAGTCTGTCCGAATCATGTTAGCAATTGCCGCATTTTATGATTATGAAATTTGGCAGATGGATGTCAAAACTGCATTCCTGAATGGATTTCTGGAAGAAGAGTTGTATATGATGCAACCGGAAGGTTTTGTCGATCCAAAGGGAGCTAACAAAGTGTGCAAGCTCCAGCGATCCATTTATGGACTGGTGCAAGCCTCTCGGAGTTGGAATAAACGCTTTGATAGTGTGATCAAAGCATTTGGTTTTATACAGACTTTCGGAGAAGCCTGTATTTACAAGAAAGTGAGTGGGAGCTCTGTAGCATTTCTGATATTATATGTGGATGACATATTACTGATTGGAAATGATATAGAATTTCTGGATAGCATAAAGGGATACTTGAATAAGAGTTTTTCAATGAAAGACCTCGGTGAAGCTGCTTACATATTAGGCATAAAGATCTATAGAGATAGATCAAGACGCTTAATTGGACTTTCACAAAGCACATACCTTGACAAGATTTTGAAGAAGTTCAAAATGGATCAAGCAAAGAAAGGGTTCTTGCCTGTGTTACAAGGTGTGAAGTTGAGTCAGACTCAATGCCCGAACACTGCAGAAGATAGAGAGAAAATGAAAGATGTTCCCTATGCTTCAGCCATAGGCTCTATCATGTATGCAATGCTGTGTACCAGACCTGATGTGTGCCTTGCTATAAGTCTAGCAGGGAGGTACCAAAGTAATCCAGGAGTGGATCACTGGACAGCGGTCAAGAACATCCTGAAATACCTGAAAAGGACTAAGGATATGTTTCTCGTATATGGAGGTGACAAAGAGCTCATCGTAAACGGTTACGGTGATGCAAGCTTTGACACTGATCCGGACGATTCTAAATCGCAAACCGGATACGTGTTTACATTAAACGGTGGAGCTGTCAGTTGGCGCAGTTCTAAACAAAGCGTCGTGGCGGGATCTACATCTGAAGCGGAATACATAGCTGCTTCGGAAGCAGCAAACGAAGGAGTCTGGATGAAGGAGTTCATATCCGATCTAGGTGTCATACCTAGTGCATCGGGTCCAATGAAAATCTTTTGTGACAATACTGGTGCAATTGCCTTGGCAAAGGAATCCAGATTTCACAAGAGAACCAAACACATCAAGAGACGCTTCAATTCCATTCGGGATCTAGACCAGGTGGGAGACATAGAGATTTGCAAGATACATACGGAGCTGAATGTAGCAGACCCGTTGACTAAGCCTCTTCCACGGGCAAAACATGATCAGCACCAAAGCTCCATGGGTGTTAGAATCATTACTGTGTAATCTAGATTATTGACTCTAGTGCAAGTGGGAGACTGAAGGAAATATGCCCTAGAGGCAATAATAAAGTTATTATTTATTTCCTTATATCATGATAAAAGTTTATTATTCATGCTAGAATTGTATTAACCGGAAACATAATACATGTGTGAATACATAGACAAACAGAGTGTCACTAGTATGCCTCTACTTGACTAGCTCGTTAATCAAAGATGGTTATGTTTCCTGACCATGGACAAAAGAGTTGTTATTTGATTAACGGGATCACATCATTAGTCGAATGATCTGATTGACATGACCCATTCCATTAGTTTAGCACCCGATCGTTTAGTATGTTGCTATTGCTTTCTTCATGACTTATACATGTTCCTATGACTATGAGATTATGTAACTCCCGTGTGCCGGAGGAACACTTTGTGTGCTACCAAACGTCACAACGTAACTGGGTGATTATAAAGGTGCTCTACAGGTGTCTCCAAAGGTACATGTTGGGTTGACGTATTTCGAGATTAGGATTTGTCACTCCGATCGTCGGAGAGGTATCTCTGGGCCCTCTTGGTAATGCACATCACTTAAGCCTTGCAAGCATTGCAACTAATGAGTTAGTTGCGGGATGATGTATTACGGAACGAGTAAAGAGACTTGCCGGTAACGAGATTGAACTAGGTATTGGATACCGACGATCGAATCTCGGGCAAGTAACATACCGATGACAAAGGGAACAACGTATGTTGTTATGCGGTCTGACCGATAAAGATCTTCGTTGAATATGTAGGAGCCAATATGGGCATCCAGGTCCCGCTATTGGTTATTGACCGGAGACATGTCTCGGTCATGTCTACATTGTTCTCGAACTCGTAGGGTCCGCACGCTTAAGGTTTCGATGACAGTTATATTATGAGTTTATACGTTTTGATGTACCGAAGGTTGTTCGGAGTCCCGGATGTGATCGCGGACATGACGAAGAGTCTCGAAATGGTCGAGACATAAAGATTGATATATTGGAAGCCTATGTTTGGATACCGGAAGTGTTCCGGGTGAAATCGGGATTTTACCGGAGTACCGGGAGGTTACCGGAACCCCCCGGGAGCTATATGGGCCTTAGTGGGCCTTAGTGGAAAAGAGAAGAGGCAGCCTGAGATGGGCCACGCGCCCCTCCCCTCCCTTGGTCCGAATAGGACAAGGAGAGGGGGCCGGCCCCCCTTTATCTTTTCCCCCCTCTGCGAATCCTATTCCAACTAGGATTGGGGGGGGGGGATCCTACTCCCGGAGGGAGTAGGACTCCTCGGCTGCACCCCCCCTCGAGCCTTTATATACGGAGGCAGGGGCACCCCAGAGACACACAAGTTGATCCACGTGATCATATTCTTAGCCGTGTGCGGCGCCCCCTGCCACCATAGTCCTCGATAATATTGTAGCGGTGCTTAGGCGAAGCCCTGCGACAGTAGTACATCAAGATCGTCACCACGCCGTCGTGCTGACGGAACTCTTCCCCGACACTTTGCTGGATCGGAGTCCGGGGATCGTCATCGAGCTGAACATGTGCTAGAACTCGGAGGTGCCGTAGTTTCGGTGCTTGATCGGCCGGGCCGTGGAGACGTACGACTACATCAACCAAACGCTTCCGTTGTCGATCTACAAGGGTACGTAGATCACACTCTCCCCTCTCGTTGCTATGCATCACCATGATCTTGCGTGTGCGTAGGATTTTTTTTGAAATTATTACGTTCCCCAAAACTTATCGTATATTAATACATGCCGACGATAGCATGCTCTGGTGAAATGATTGAAATAGCGGTTACATGTCACCTGAATATGTGGTGGGAGGTGAAAAAAAATTGTTGTAAAATTGGACATCTATAGCTTCAATACCTTTCTGTGAGATCATAAAATTTCATCAATCCAATAAAATATCGTCACTTGAGTTGGTGATTCTATTGGATCGTACTTGGGAACTTTGGAAAGATGGAAAACCAACCAAATTTGTGGACCGTTTGTTACATTGTATTATATCTAATATGGGATCAAGTTATCTTTGAGATCTCTGTGAATTATCTTCAATATTTAATATGGATCTTGGTGGGGTCGATGAGAATAAGACATAAGCCCCCTCCCCTCAAAAGCATACACCAACTTATTCGTTCAAGAATGTCGATCCCAGTGTAACCCATATGTCTTTTGCTCTCTAGCATTAAAATAAGTTAAACGATTCTTGTCTATCAGTTGGTTGTAGTGCTTTGTTCGGTCACACGCCTTGCCATAGTGCATTTGCTGCATTAATGTAATTACGTACATGAGATATGGATAGAGAAATTCTGCCAACTCTTAGAGAGGCACACATCTATCAGTAGCAATGGATTCTAGAGGGCTTGCACACCACGGTGTTGATGTTGTTCTTGTCTCATAGTAGCAAGTTTCAGAAATGCTCTGGTCTAGAGTTAGCACGTGCCTAACCGAAACATCACAACTATACATCTCTAGACAAAGACTACTAAATCCATTCAACCTTCATAGTCTTTGGAAACAAAACTATTTCACCAAAATTAAGCCTTGATAGGTCAAGTTGGTCGGCATGAAGAAATTCAACAAATCAATAATGTCAAACTTGACGACATCCTAAAAGTTCCGATAGAGCTCCGCGGGGAAGCTATTGGGGCCCGAAGCTTTGTTGTCTTCCATTTGGAACACTGCAGCTCTCACTTCCTCTTCCTTGAATGGTGTTGTGACGATATAATTTTGTTCTCCCGTGAGTTATGGGATATTATCCATTTGGGCCTCGTCGAGGGTTAAACTACCTGTAACCTGTCTTAATAGAAATGATAGACTCCTCATACCAACAATGAATTCCTTCTTTACCACGAGCCCATTCACAAAGAACCTCAAAGTGTTGATCTATGGGGAAAGTCTAGATCCCGCCAGGCATAACGGTTTGGAACCGGTGGTTGCGGCCGGGGCGGTACACTACGCTCATCCGGAGCCCCGAACATAGACTTGTAGTATCTGTTTATATAATATTTCAGCTCTTACTGTCCTTCAATCTGTCCCTCATCTCCTTGGAGACTAAAAATACACTTTTATCTATGTCGCTCATTGGCGACCATGTGGAAATATTGTGGGCTGTTTAATTTCTCCCTCCAAGATAAACCTGGATTTGGATCTTTGGTACCACTTGATTTTCTCTTCTGGCAAGAGGTGTGCTATCCGCTCATTGAATTGAATTTTCATATCAATCTCATGTTCATGCAATGTGCGAGTCTCTCCCATTTGTTGAGGTCATCAATAATAGTGGTCAGGCTTTGCTTTTCTTTTTTGTATATGTCGCTGATGTGTTTCGTCCATCCCGTAAAGAATCGCCTTGTGGCATCGATAATAAAATTCCATCTCTGTATCGGCATTCGACCACCGGTGGGCCTTTCCAAACATTCTTGATGATGTCTGCAAAGCCTTCCCGCTGTAAGCATCCCAATTTGAATTTGAATGGGTGGCGTACGGTGGAGGATACTGGAGAGTTAGAATCAAGAATGATCGATGCATGGTCCACCAGTATCTCGATGTGCTCAAGGGCACACAAGGCTACCATAGGAAATTTTAGCTCACATTTGGCGTCCATGAGTACTCAATCGAGTTTTTTATATGTTAGCATCCGACAATTATTAACCCATGTGAAATGCTGCCCCGACATACTAGCTTCTATAAGTTCATACTGTCGATCACACCGTTGAATAATAAAGGCCAATGTGTGTCAAAATGATCATCATTCTTCTCTTCCTAGCACCTCACGATATTAAAGCTCCCACCCCCTAAGCGTTGAATAATAAAGGCCAATGTGTGTTTTTCTCTACCTAGTATCTTATGATATTAACACCCCCATCCCCCCCCCCCCCCCCCACACACACACAGTGTTGAATAATAAAGGTCGATGTGTGTTAAAACAGTCATCATTCTTCTCTTCCTAGTACCCCTCGGGATATTAAAGCCCCCCCCCTCCCCCCCCCTCCCCCTCTTCATAGTACCTCAGGATATTAAAGCCCCCCCTCCCCCACACACACAAATATGCATGGGACGTGAGTTACCCGTTGCCAGATTGACCAATTCATGTAGGAAAGCATATTTATTCTCATCTTGGGTACCCTTGTAAACTGCAACTAGGTTCCATATGAAATTGCTTGCTCTATTTCGTAACTGAAACTTTTATATGAAATTTATCAACCGAAAAAGCTCACAAGTCCACGGTCATCATGGTGGAGTTGCAGAAACTAGCTTAGTTAGTATAATCTCTCGTTGGATTGGAGGATGACATTGTTAATTAATTTAATAGTTTAAAAGGACTGAATTTAGCTTAGTTATAGTATCATGTCTCTCTTGGCGCGCGCGTGCATACACACACGCACACACACAAAAGCATATCATTTCTCTCAATATTTGGACGGGAGGATGATAATGCCATTACTTTAAAAGATTGATATTGTTTTAGACGGCACATCCAACTAGACAAAAGTGGAGCGGGATTGATAAAGTAATAAACATGACCTCAATGCTTGTGGTAACAACTAACATGAATGAATGGTGTTTTTTGGACCATGAGAGGCTCAGCACCGCCCTCTGCTATCAGCAGAGGGCGGTGCTGAGCCTCTCATGGTCCAAAAAGTTTAAGGCTACAAAGTACTGGAGTATTTAAGATCGCCACGATTCTTCATTTTCTAAACTGAGGCGGCATTGAAGCCACAATAGCAACATAGCCCAATCAGTTCGCACCCATGAGTTTAATTTTGTTTTCAGATATAGTCCACATTCCACTCACATAAGTTGTCAACAAGTCAAAAAGGTGCCATTAGTTGGTTTTTTTTCACACCCATTAGCTTAATTTTGTTTCTAGATATAATCCACTATCAAGATTTCACTGAAGTCGCGAACAAGTCAAAAAGGTGCCACTACTGATGCATGCTGTTATCCATGATATTGACGACCACGCATGCTATTAGCCATGATGTCGAAGGCCAAAGCAAGCTACGTACCACTAACTACTCCCTCCGTTTCGAATTACTTGTCGCAGGTATGGATGTATCTAGATGTATTTTAGTTCTAGATACATCCATTTCTACGACGAGTAATTTAGAATGGAGGGAGTAGTGAACAAGTAGGCAACGACCTCGAGTAATTAAGTGTCTCTTCTGACTCCAATGTTATTGTCAAGGTCGTGCATGGCAGCATATGGTAAAGCAGTTCCTTCCACCTATACCTCCCGTATGGAGGTGGTCATGGCTGTTGAAGCTCGCCATCTATGGATGGCTGCCCATTACTATTTAGCTCTTGATGAGCCTTTTTATGTTCTTTGTTTGAGATAGGAAGACTTGTATAAGACCCTTTGCTTATTAATAATCATGGTCGTATGCATCGTTCTGATGTAGAGGCCGGGGCGAACCCCCTTTTTGAAAAAAAATGGATGGCTGCCCGACGAGGAGACACATCGGCTTGACGTGTACCACCTCGGCTTGACGTGTTACACACGGTGTCTTGAGGTTCAGATCAACTAATATGATAGTGCCTGCAGATTTGCACTCTGAAAAAAACAGAGTATGTGTACCGCTGGCACTGAAGGAGTTTACCGTCCGGGGCTACCAAGTGAACTTCTGGCTACCAAAAGAGAAATCGTGATCTTGAGCGGTACACGGCCATGATGTTTGTTGTATTTTCTCTTTGCTATGTCCAGCTATGGTCCAGAATAGCAATAAAGTCAAATTGAATCATTCTTGCCGACCTTTCTTTTGGATTTATTGCCATAGGTACTGTTTGAGAGCGACGATGTGCGATGAACGCTCGAATGTAACTAACATCAGTTCTATCCTCACATGGTTGAAGTAGATGCTGCTGCTGGATGGAATGCTTCTGAGGCGCCATAACCCTTCTATCAAGAATAGAATAATCGAGAGCATTGACTGACTGCATCAATCAGGCTGCCGCAAACTTTATTGTGAGTTTTATGGCAAAGACGGTGGCTTCGAATTCGGGCGGACACCAAAGTAGTTTGAGCAGAGTGGAAGTCTGACATTTATAAAAGTTTGAAGAGTATACTTCTGTTTTCTGTCTACAGCGAATCATTGTAGCTTTAGCATAGTGAACTTCTGTTTTTATATGGAGAACTGCTCGAGCTCCAAGATTGTCTTTCGTTCTGAAAAGAAAAATTATACAATGATCCATTCTATTCCCTTCATCTCAAAATGTAAGATCATTTTTGACACGGAGTAGTTGTTAGCAGTAAACTAATGTTTTTAGCTAAAGTGTGTTTCTCTAATGCTTTTTGTTTTTGTTACAGTGAACTGTTGCAGGTTTAACAGAGTGAATTTTTTATTTTTATATGACAAACTACAAAAATTTGAAGATTGAACTTATGTTTCCTATTTTTATGCAATGGCTGATGTAGTTATTGCATGATGAACTTTCTATGTACTGCCAGGCTACCGGCATGAGTTTAACATGTTTCTCGGAATAAACAGTGCGTTTTTGGTGTATTTATAATAAACACCCCTTTTCATTCCATTTCACCGCCTTTTACGAAGAAAGCAAATCAGTCGCATACGCCTACAACAACTCGGTTTAGTCCAACAAAATATAAATGCAAATTTACAGCTTGACGAAAAATCTCATTAAATCCGCTAGTCTTCGATCTTAGAAAACAAAACGCTGTAACTAGTTGTCCAATTGAAGAGAAGTTGGTTTTTCTCCACTACACATTTCTTCTTCTTTTTGCTGGGGCCCACCACACATTTCGTCCTTATAGTCTCATAGACTGCTTATGCTTTGCTGCGTACCATCCAAATCTAGCGCAGAAACAACTTGTTCATTTAAAGAACAGTAATAAACATCAAAAATCCTCTTCCTCCTGCTGCTTGCTCCGCTTGACGATGACGAGTCTCGGACGAGTTGGCGACTCAGAGGTGCCTTCTTTAACCAGCAAGCCCCGTGCCACACTGGATACAAAGAAGCCACCACCAGGATATATAAAGAAGGTATGTTATTCATATCTCATCATGTTGCTCTTTGGCATTTGTGTAGGAAAAACTCCTTTCGGGTGAAGGGATGTGCAATCTTGTACTAATTTGTACATACCATTATTTTGGATCTTGTAACATATGCACAATTGCAAATAAGTAAATAAATAAATATAAACATGTTCTGCCATCTACCATCGACCCAGAGTCGACAGATTTTATGAACAGGAAAACAAATTATCAAGGATACATAAGTGCAATCTGTAATTCAAACAAAAAGAAATAAGTTACAACTCATGTTAAGCATTTTAAAGAAAATAGACCCCATTGAAGTAAAAGGCTAGGCTATAAAAGCAAACAAATATTTTAGATCGCACGGAAAGGAAAAATAGCACGAACAACTAGGTGTAGTTCTAAAAGGAGGAATTCGGAGAGAGAGAGAGAGGAGGGGAGGGAGAGAGAGAGAGCAACTCGTGCATCGATAATCCACTTATGAGCCCAGGTTCATTTGCACCCACGTTGAAGAAAAAAATCAAAACAATACTAAAATTTTTTAAAAAAACATTTTTTGCATGATAGATAATTTGATGCGTGAGCTCTGCTCCAATTTTCAAATCATTTAGACATCTAAGCGGCTCTCGACAAAAAAGAGAAATTCGAGGTCCGTAAAAAAAGTTTACCGTTCATGCCACTATTCTAACACGATTTGTCTTTTTAGAGCTACTCAGATGTCCAAATGATCTGAAAATTAAAGTGGACCTCACGCAATAAATTTTCTACCATGGAAACGTTGCACTCGAAAGTCGTCTTGGTGCTCTTTTCACACTATTTCACCACTTTATTATACTAATATAAAGCAAATCTCGTCACATATGCGTAGAACTCGGTTTATTCAAATGAATTTACAGCTTGACAAAAATTCTCAATAAATCAGCTAGTCTTCGATTTGAGAGAGAAAACAAAGCGCTGTGAAGTAGTTGTCCAACTGAAGAGAAGTTGATTTTTCTCCACCGCGCATTCCCATTTCTTTTCCTTTTTACTGGGGTCCACCACACGTTTCGTCCTTATAAAATTCCCATAGCCTGCTTCTGTTTTGTTGTGTATCCATCTAATCTGCTCCCCCTGAAGAACAAAATTAGCAGGTACAGCAGTGGCTGCTCCTCCTGCTGCTTGCTCTGCTCGACACCGAGGAGTCGCCGACTGGCAGTGCCATCTTTAACCGGCAAAGCCATGCCACACTGGAATAAAGAAACCACCAGCACGAAATATAAAGAAGGTATGTGATTCATATCTCATCAAGTTGTGTTTTGGCATTTGTGTAGGGAAAACTACTTCTCAAAATCAGGCTTTCGCCTCGCTTTATATACTCCATTCGTTTTTATTTACTACACATATTAGCTTTGACTGAAATCAAACTTTATAAAGTTTGACCAAGTTTGTAGTAAACAAACATTTACTATAACAAATCTATACTATGTGAAAATATATGCAAAGATGAATCCAGTGGTATTGATTTGGGGGTGTATATGTTAATATATTTTTCTACAAAGTGTATAAAGTTTGACTTTAGACAAAGCTAATATGCGGAGTAAATAAAGACGAAGGGAGTATAAAGCAACAACCAAACAAAGTGCATGACCAAACAATACAAGGTGATGTGATAGCCATCATACAACGCAGATCACATGATAGCCGGATCATGCAGGACGGACACGACTATGCTACAGAAAGAAAGCACACAGTGCAACACCATGCTATGCCCTATAACACCTAAGCTCCACGACAACGCCCCCAGGAGGGAGAACAGCGCCAAGCGTCGTTGCTGCCGAGTCTACATCGGACAGCAGTTTACACGTGGAACCCAAACACTCAGAGGAGCACCACGACAACATCTTCAATAAGTAAGCGGTACCCCCGAGTGTCGATGTCGTCGGCAACAAAGGGTGGAGCTTTCACTTGGCAACTCCCTGTGTCACCACGAGGTCTCCAGGACAAGCGCGACGACGAGTTCAGAACTGCAGGTCTAGATCAGGGCGGCACCACTGCCAGTGACAGAAAGCGCGCCCGAGCCACCCGTTGCTCCACCTCTCGCCGCCCACACAACCAAGAGGGAAGGCCATCACCGCCATGGTGCCCGCCGAAGAGCCAACCATGCAGACCGTCATCCGAGGCCGTCGCCCCGGCATCCATGTCGAGACTCCCACCAACCACCCACATCACGGCGCACCCCCATCACGGTAGGAGTGAAAGCCATCTCCTTTCACTCCTAGACCGACATCAGCCACAGAGTCCGGGTCGACCCCTCCATGGTAGGAGGCACCCACGCCTGCGTCTCCAGCCAGTCTCTGTGGACCGTGGGAGATACAACCCCATGACTACCCAACGGTTGTCGCCAAGCACACTCGCACGAACACCATGCCCTCGACCTTGACGCTGATCTGCCGGACAGTGTAATGGAGCGCCGACCACCACCAACGCCCACCGTACCCACGGGGAGAGTAACCTCATTGCCCGCGGGCACCTCCCAACTGAGCCCAACCTCACCTAGCTGGAATGCCAACTCTGACTCGCCCCGAGGGCCTGTTCAGATCCACCCGAGCATGGCCTAGACCAAAGGGAACGAAGACTGCTGTGGCCACGCTACACCGCCGGCAGGGGCATGACCACCAGCTTCGAGCATCACCGCCCCCACAGACCCAAACCACTTGCACCACGGATGAGGCCGTCACGGCAGTGTCATGCCGCTGGACAAACACCAACAGAGCCTTGCACCACGTCACGCCACCACCCACAGCCGAGGCCACTAGAGAAGGCCGACCCACGCCACCCATGGACAACCGCCCGGAGGAGCCACTCGCTCTAGATCTGGACAGACTCACCGCCGCCTCCTCGTCCAAGCGCGCTCCGCCAAACACCGGCACATAGCAATCTGCGTCGTCGCAGACGCCTCAGCCATAGTCGTGCCGCGTCACCTTGTAAAGCGTCGTGCCTCCTGACGACGCAGCTGCCCCGTGCCAGCACGCACCACTAGGAAGGGAGACAGGGAATCGCTAGGGAAAACTACTTTCGGTCAAAGGGGTGTGAGTATTAGCAAAAAAGCCCTGGACTTGTGGCTTTTTGTTGCCTCAACCCTAAAGGTTGTTTACCTATGCAATTTCATCATTTCTAAAATAATAATGAAAAAGGTAGAGAAAAAAATAATAGAGTTGAACATGCATTAAACAATAGCAGAAGAGGTTAGCTATAAAATTGATTGTAATATGTTCACTGGCTTTGAGTGTAGAATTACTTGAAGCTTACATCATTTCTCTGATTCCCAGCGTCTTTGATGTTTCCTGTGCTTTTGTTGCCATATGTACTCCAATCAGTGGCAATTAGAGCATTCAATAATAGGACTGATGTAGATTCCTTGCTGGCGTTCAAGGCAAGCCTAAGCAATCAGCATGGTGTCCTAGCTGCATGGAACACAACTACTGACTTCTGTTTGTGGCCAGGCGTCGGTTGCAGCCTTAAGCACAAGCACAAGGTCATAGTGCTTAACCTCTCTTCGGAGGGCCTTGGTGGCACCATCTCACCTTCCATTGTGAACCTCTCCTTGAGAATTCTAGACCTCAGATGGAACAACTTGCAAGGTGAAATACCTTCAGCAATTGCCCGTCTGTCTCACCTACGATATCTTGGTTTGTCCAACAACTCACTTCATGGTGATGTAAATGCTGAATTGAAGAATTGCACCAGCCTTCGAAGAATGAATATTGCTTCAAATCGCTTGACCGGAGAAATTCCTGCTTGGCTCGAAGACTTGTCAAGTCTCGAGATCATAGACATGTTCGCAAACAACTTCACTGGAATCATCCCGACATCACTTACCAATCTCTCAACAGTGAAAGGAATCTATTTCACGAGATAGCAACTTGAGGGTGCCATCCCTGAGGGCCTTGGCTCGGCAGCCTTGTCTCGTTGGGGCTGTCGGACAATCACCTCTCAGGCACCATCCCTACCTCTCTCTTCAACCTTTCCTCTCTAATAGGCTTGGGCATGGCACTAAATAATCTGAGCGGTAAACTGCCCCCCACTAGTGCAGAACCGGGCAATAGCACCGGTTCGTAAGGCCCTTTAGTGCCGGTTAGGTAACCGGCACTAAAATTTCGGCACTAAAGCCCCCCCCCCCTTTAGTACCGGTTCAGCATGAACCGGTGCTAAAGGGCAACCACGTGGCACGAGCCAGCTCCGGGGGCCGGGAGCCCTTTAGTACCGGTTGGTAACACCAACCGGTACTAAAATGTTGGGGGTTTTTTGGTTTTATGATTTCTTTTTCATTTAATTTTGTGTTTTCCATTTTAATTCTTTTTCGTTTGCTGGTATTTTACGGTACTACACATTGTACACGTTATGCATATATATATATATATATATATATATATATATATATATATATATATAATAGAATTTGTAGTAGAACCAATCATATATATATCATCAATCATGTCTCACAAACTACCATATTAATTCACACATACACACATGTATAGCTATATACAATTTCTCCTACATATGCATGTTGCCTTTGGAGCCAGTGGCATTAGCCTGATTGGTGCCTTCGGAGCACGATGACAATTGGAAGTGGTTCATGTCTTTGTCGATGGGGGCGGTAGCGGGTAATAGTATTCTCCCTTCGGATTTATGACCTGGTCGAGCAAAAATCCCGCTATTTCCTCTTGAAGTGCTTCTACGCGCTCCGTTGGTAGGAGCTTGTCCCGCACCTCTTTGAACTGTTAAGAAGGAGATCAATATGCATGTGTATTAGTTGTGTGACTAGATATCGATAATGGTGTAAAAATTGTGAATATTGTTCTGACAAACGTACCCATTCCTGTCTTTAAGATCTGCTCCTTTCGGACGCCATCATGCGAATGTTCTCGCAAACGCAGTATGGACACAGATCAGTCCCCGGCGCCTGCTTCAGGGCCTTTATTACGAGAATGGAATTTAATTTGATCAGATAATAATTAATCAAGCATGATAATTAAAGAGATGGCAGCTAGCTAGCTAGCTAGTACTACTTAATTACTTACCTTGGCTCGAAACCATTTCAGCTTTGGTTTCCATTCGCCTTCCGTGACGCTGATGAACCTTGCCCAAGCCCTGCCCGCCGACGAAGAAAATGAATAAAGGGGTTATTAAATAGTTCATATCATGAAATGACGAACTAAATAAGCCGAGATATATAGTTAATAATGATTGAAATTACCTGTTGACTATCCCAAACAAGATGTTATAGTCACTATTTGCTTTGAGTAGCGAGTCCAGTATTTCAACTGTTCCGGCGTCAACTTTAATGATACACAAGATCCAGTGAAATCTGCATGCACACACGTTTGCATGTCTTAATTAAGCGGGCATATGTAAGCAAAAACATGTAGCTAGCTAGTAGGCAAAAACAGAGAATTTGTAGTACAAGAAAGTGTGACTCACTCGAAGTTGTAAGGAAGTAGTATATCTTCATTGTATTTGAGGCGCTTGAAGAACTCTAGCATGCTGTCCTCTACCTCTTTTTTATTTTTTGCATCTAATTTCCATGTGTATTCATTAACGGTGTTTGGGTCAATGAACCCAATGCCATAGCGTCCACCTTTTCTCATTTCATACATCTTCATCCTGCATAATACCACAGAAAAGAATATAGTGAGGATAATTACACGTAATGATTGATCAAAAGGATCACTACAGCTAGCTTGAGACTTAAATTACAGAAAGAAATCACTTACAGACAATAGCAACTGACGATAGATTTGTCGAGTGCGTCTTGATTGTATAACTGAAACAGTTCAGAATACTCAACGGCCACAGCTTTCTCATGGTAGTAATCATCCTTCTTGACATACACCATGAGGGACTCTCGATCGGATCTCTTGCTAATGTCCATGTACCATTGATGCAATTCATACATTCTCGTTGGGAGCTTCTTGACATCTTCTGGCTCGACCAAAGGTTGGCCCCGGACAAATTTCCGTTTTATTTCCTCCTCTCTAATCAGAGGCATGTCCTCGATCTCGAGGAGTTGTCCAACAGTGATCTTGAGTTCTTCAGCCTGCATTATATGCTCCTGGGTTATTACCACATCGCCCACCTCGGGAACGTAAACCGTTTGGCCACAATAATATTGGGCGCGCGTACTGTCACGTGTTGTTGGCGGCACAACAAGCGGGGGGATCGATTGCGCCGCCTGTTTTCCCAGCTGGGCAATGGTTTTCCCGCATTTTTTGACAGCTGCTTGTTGTTTGCTCGAGCTCGAGCTCGCCTCCTTCTGTAGACGTTGTCGATGTAACTTCCTGATGTGGCGCTCATAGTCTGAGTCAACAGGCTTAGGAGCTGGTGGTTGAGCCATACGAATGAAGTGGTCAACTACTTCCACAGGCACTTTCTCCTTGGCGGCGGTGGCGGTTTCGGTCCAAAATGGGCGTCGACTTCTGCCCGCACTATGGCATTGGTTTGCTCCTCGGTCCTGTCGTAAGCCCTCACAGGAAGAGGAGTACTGAGGTTTGGACCATATTTATATCGCTTGCCTCCGCCTGTACTTCCTATACTATCACCTCGACTCGTACCGCTACGCACCATAGCTGCGGGGTGTCTCTTCTGCGATTGCTGAGGCGGCGGAGACGGCTGACGGGGCTGAGTTGGATGAGGAGGAGTGGCCTGACGCTGTGTCGGACTTGGAGGAGGAGTGGCCTGACACTTTGCCGGACTTGGAGGAGGAGGAGTGGCCTCACGCGTTGGTGGACTTGGAGGAGCGGGAGTCTGCTGACTCGGTGACGGACTTCGACGAGGAGTCGGGTGACGCGGTGTCGGTGGCCTTCGAAAGATGATGCAATCCTTTCTCCATAGGATGACACGATGTATGGCCTCTCCCAATGTGTGCTCGTCGTCACCTCCAGGAATGTCAAGCTGTAGCTCCGAATATGGGTCCACCACCTCATCAACCAAGACACGAGCATAGCCCGCTGGAATCGGGTTGCAATGGAAGGTTGCCTCGGGGGAATTTGAAAAAGCAACGGCGTCCGCCACCTTCATGGATATGTTCTTCATTTTGAAGTGTAGCTCGCAGTTAGTGTTCTCCGTGATGTCATCCACGGGGTATCTATCCAGCACTACTGCGTCGCCCGGGGCGGAACCCACGCTGCTTCTCGGCATGGATGGGGCGGTGGTATCCAATGCTGGATCATCCGCTAGCTGCTGCAGCTGCTGAGACCCCCTTTGCTGGCTAAGTGAGTCGATCTGCTCCTGCTGCCGCTGGAATTTAGCTGCCAATTCCGCTTGACTTGCTTCTAGGCCTTGAAGGCGTTCATAGTCCCGCTTCCTCTGCTCCTCCTCCATCTTCCTCTTCTTCTCCTCCGCAATCTTCTTTCTCGCACGGGTTCTGTAGTCGGCGTTCCAGTCCGAAAACCCCTCATACCACGGAATAGCGCCCTTGCCTCGTGTTCTTCCCGGGTGTTCAGGATTTCCCAGGGCACGCGTAAGCTCGTCGTTCTCTCTGTTGGGCTGGAACACCCCCGATCGAGCCTCTTCTATTGCAACAAGTAGCGCATCGTCGGCTCCGTTCAGACATGCCTTCGTCGAAACATTGCCTGTCTTCGGGTCCAACTCCCCCCATGCGCATAGAACCAAGTCCTGCACCTGGGGGGCCATCTCTTAGTAACCGGAGTGACACTTGCATCCTCCATCTCTTTCTCAGACTTATCCCACTTAGGCATTGCCACCGCGTAGCCACCTGGCCCCAGCTTATGGAACTTATCCTTTTTTTCGGCATTCTTCTTGTTTATTCTCGACCGTTCCTTAGCTAATTCTGAATCCTTGAATTTCACGAAATCGTCCCAATGAGCACTTTGATTCTCTAGTATCCCCTCGAATACTGGAGTCTTCCTTCCTCCTTGACGTACTTCTCCCACGTCATTCTCTTGTGGTTCTTGAATGCAACCGCCATCTTCCTAAAAGCAGCGTTCTTGACTTTCCGCACATCTGCTTCTGTGAAATGATCTGGTAGGGTGAAATGTTCCATGAGAGTATCCCAAAGCAGATTTTTTTGATTCTCGTCGACAAAAGTAACATCTGGACGTGGATTTGCTGGCTTTCTCCATTCTTGAAGGGAGATCGGGAGTTGGTCCTTCACAAGAACTCCGCACTGACGAACGAACTTGTCCGCAATCTTCTTAGGCGCTAATGGTTCGCCATTAGGTTTGAATGCCTCGATATTGTACTTTACGCCCTCCTTCAACTTTTTGTTCGGGCCTCGTTTCGTCCTTTTGCCTGAAGATTTGCTCGATCCGGATGGCTGAAAGAAGAAAGATCGATTCGTTAATATATATATATATATATCTTCAACTCATTTAAAACATGCGATGATCACCAGATTCCTGCTTATATAAATATATATACCTCGCCGGTGTTTGTTGTTTCAGGATCAACATGTTCTTCGTCGTAGTTCATGACTTCATCTGCTCGGTCGTCGCGATCGAATATCATATCACCCTCTCCGGTGTTGTTTAGAAATTTGGAGCCGTCAAAATCTTCTTCATTCTGATCATCATCTGGCCCGCGTATGATATCGAACATGGTCTGTTCTATCTCTCTGTCGGTATTGTCCGCCATAGCTTTTATTTAACTATGCCAAAAGAAATATAAAACAATTTAGTATAATATCGAATAATAGATATAATCTCGAATACATCATCTTGAATAATAGATATAATCTCGAATACATCGTCTCGA
The DNA here is from genome assembly GCF_018294505.1 of Triticum aestivum. Taxonomy (NCBI): domain Eukaryota; kingdom Viridiplantae; phylum Streptophyta; class Magnoliopsida; order Poales; family Poaceae; genus Triticum; species Triticum aestivum. The sequence continues at coordinate 605,811,600 of NC_057809.1, forward strand.
ATAATAGATTTAATCTCGAATACGTCGTCTCGAATAATAGATATAATCTCGAATACATCGTCTCAAATAATATATATAATCTCGAATAAATCATCTCGAATATTATATATCAAATACATCACTAGCTAGCTAGCTAGCTAATAAAGATCGAATACTAGAGAGTAATCTAGGCGGTGGACAACCAAAGTGAAGAAACCATCACTGGATCATAGCTCGGGTGATCTCCCCAAAGAACCTGCCAGGTATTGGAGAACCTGACGTCCATAGCAGCCATGTAGCGATGGATGTGCTCGTCCTCCTCCCTGACACGGCGACGTACCACCTCCGGCGGGGCCGGCTCCCTCCGCACCGAAAGTGGCCCACGCGAATGCCACCAAAGAAGATGAGGGTCGACGACGGGACCCGGGGTCGGGTTCCTCACCAAGCGTCGCGCCCCTGAAGGTAGCACCTCCCAGTGCCAGCCCGGCGGAGCCCAGTCCCGGACATGGGTCCTCTGAAGCAGGACGTCGTCGCGAACGGGTCGACGGCGAGGATGCGGGCCGGGCATCGTCGACAACAAATACTATATGCAAATGTAACACTAATTATGCTATCATTGCATATGTCAAAATTCTATATGCTATTTCATACTAATTAAGCATCTAACACCAAAAACAGAAAAAACAACTTCTATACATCCATTAAAAATAGAAAAACAACATTATATAAAAAAATTCCATACTAATTAAACACTAATTATATCCGGGCTCACTAAAAACACTAAGCATCTAACACTAAGCATTGCATATGTCAAAATTCTATATGCTATTCCATACTAATTAAACACTAAGCATCTAACACTAAAAACAGAAAAACAACTTCTATGTGCGTGTTTGTGTGTTCATCATGCATGCTTGTGTGTGTATGGGCTCGGGGGGGGGGCGCCCATGGTGGCCACCGGGGGTGAGGGAGAGGGGTTAGAGGGGGAGAGCTCACAACGGGGCGACGGCGACGGCCCGGGGCGTGACGGGGAGGCGACGCGGGGACGGCGCGACGGGGACGGGGACGGGCCCGGGGCGGCGACGGAGACGAGGGCGGCGACGGCGACGGGGGCGGCGACGGGGACAGGGGCGGCGACGGGGATGAGGGCGGCGACGAGGATGGGGGCGGCGACGGCAACAGCGCGCGAAGGGGGCGGCGTAGGACGGGGGCGGCGTCGATCGATCGAGAAGAAACAGAGGGGGAGAATGAAATTTTTCGAAGTGTTCTATATATAGAAGGCACCTTTAGTATCGGTTGGAGCCACCAACCGGTACTAAAGGGCTATTTTGGCTAGCCCAAGCGGCGGGAAGCGACCCCCTTTAGTACCGGGTGGTGGCTCCAACCAGTACTAAAGGCCCCCCCTTTAGTACCGGTTGGTGCCACGAACCGGTACTAAAGGGGGGTGCGCTGCCAGACGAGGGGCGCAAAGTTTAGTCCCACCTCGCCTAGCGAAGGGCAGCCGCACTGGTTTATAAACCCAGCCGCGGCTGCTCCTTCGAGCTCCTCTGAAATGCAGGCTTTCTGGGCCTATCTCTGCTACTCTGCCCTGTGGGGCCTATTGGGCTTGCGGGCCTGCATCCTGGCCCAACAACAGGTTGGGTTTCTAGTCGTATGCAAGCCGCTGTGGCCCGGTAGGTGAGCTTTTTTCATTTAGTTTTTTCTTTTCTGCTTTATTTATTTTGTTTTATTTATTTTTAGTTGTTTTTGCTGTATTTAGAGTTTCTTTGTGAATATTTTTGATAGTTTTTAGAAACTTTCAGTTAGTGCCGGTAGTTTTTAAATCTGAATAGTTTAAATTTTGAATTATTTGAAATTTGTGTGAATAACTTAACTTTAAAAATACATTTTCCAGTGATTCTTTTTTCTTATGTTTAATATTAGTGTGTTTTATCATTATATTCAATTTGGTAATGCTTAAGTTATTTAAAAAATGAAATGCCTTTGTAACGGATGAGTTTTCGTCCGAAACCCTGATACTTCGAAATAGATTGTCCATTTTGTACACGAAGTGCATCCAGTTTTTGTGGTAACCCTCTCTATTTTTTTGCACATGCTATGTGGGTGAAATTATGATACCATGCCAACTTTCATCCTTTTCTGAGTTCATTTGAAATGATTTTCAATTTCAGGGTCATTTAGCTGAAAAAATCAGTAAATGCATGAAAGAATTTGCTTGCACATAAAATTTCTTCGCGTTTCAAATGCCAAAACACATAACTAGCTACCCTAACTATTACAGAGATTCCCTCCTGGGTGTGAAACACAGAAGAAAGTGATGATAGTTAAGCCGATCACATCCCAGATCTTTGGGTGTGAAACTTTTTCTTCGCGTGTGTCCCTTTGCGTCGTAGCCATGGAAAATCTTCATCATTTAACGGGATGCTCGGGTCAATATTCACTGTGAATGGAGCAATTTCATCAAACTTTTCATAATCTTCTGACTTGTCTGTCTTGTCATCCACTCCCACGATGTTTCTCTTCCCAGAAAGAACTATGTGCCGCTTTGGCTCATCGTACGATGCATTCGCTTCCTTATCTTTTCTTTTTCTTGGCTTGGTAGACATGTCCTTCACATAGAAAACCTGTGCCACATCATTGGCTAGGACGAATGGTTCGTCTGCATACGCAAGATTGTTGAGATCCACTGTTGTCATTCCGTACTGCGGGTCTTCCGTTACCCCGCCTCGTGTCATATTGACCCATTTGCACCGAAACAAAGGGACCTTCAAACCACGTCGATAGTCAAGTTCCCATATGTCCTGTATATAACCATAATATGTTTCCTTTCCCGTCTTGGTTTCTGCATCAAAGCGGACACCACTGTTTTGGTTGGTGCTCTTCTTATCTTGGGCGATCGTGTAAAATGTATTACCATTTATCTCGTACCCTTTGAAAGTCATTATATTCGAAGATGGTAACTGGGACAGCAAGTACAGGTCATCTTCAATAGAGGTGTCATGCATGGTACGTGCTTGCAACCAGCTGGCGAAACTCCTGGTTTGTTCACGTGTAATCCAGTCATCAGACCGCTCCGGGTGTTTGGAGCGTAGCAAATTCTTGTGTTCATCCATATACGGAGCCACCAAGGCGGAATTCTGTAGAACTGTGTAGTGTGCTTCAGTGAGAGAATGTCCGTCCATACATATTATTTGTTCCCCTCCTAGCGTGCCTTTTCCATCCAGTCTGCCCTTATGCCGCGATTCAGGAACACCAATCGGCTTAAGGTCAGGAATAAAGTCAATACAAAACTCAATGACCTCCTCATTTTGACGGCCCTTGGAGATGCTTCCTTCTGGCCTAGCACGGTTATGAACATATTTCTTTAAGACTCCCATGAACCTCTCAAAGGGGAACATATTGTGTAGAAATACAGGACCCAAAACGTTAATCTCTTCGCATAGGTGAACTAGGACGTGCGTCATGATGTTGAAGAAGGATGGTGGGAACACCAACTCGAAACTGACAAGACATTGCACCAAATCATTCTGTAACCTTGGTATGATTTCTGGATCGATTACCTTCTGAGAGATTGCATTGAGAAATGCACATAGCTTCACAATGGCTAATCGAACGTTTTCCGGTAGAAGCCCCCTCAATGCAACCGGAAGCAGTTGCGTCATAATCACGTGGCAGTCATGAGACTTTAGGTTCTGGAACTTTTTCTCTGCCATGTTTATTATTCCCTTTATATTCGACGAGAAGCCAGACGGTACCTTAATACTGAGCAGGCATTCAAAGAAGATTTCCTTCTCTTCTTTGGTAAGAGCGTAGCTTGCATGACCCTGATGTATGCCGTCTTTTCCGTGCATACGTTGCTGGTCCTCCCGTGCCTCAGGTGTATCTTTTGTCTTCCCATACACGCCCAAGAAGCCAAGCAGGGTCACACAAAGATTCTTCGTCACGTGCATCACGTCGATTGCGGAGCGGACCTCGAGGTCTTTCCAATAGGGCAGGTCCCAAAATATAGATTTCTTCTTCCACATGGGTGCGTGTCCGTCAGCGTCATTCGGAACAGGTTGTCCACCAGGACCCTTTCCAAAGACCACCTTCAAATCCTTGACCATATCATGTACATCAGCACCAGTACGGTGGCGAGGCTTCGTCCGGTGATCCGCCTCACCTTTGAAATGCTTGCCTTTCTTTCTTACGGGATGCCTGCTCGGAAGAAATCGACGATGTCCCAGGTACACATTCTTATTAGCCAAATATATACTGTCGGTATCGTCCAAACAGTGCGTGCATGCGCGGTATCCCTTGTTTGTCTGTCCTGAAAGGTTACTGAGAGCAGGCCAATCATTGATGGTCACGAACAGCAACGCCTTTAGGTCAAATTCTTCCCCCATGTGCTCATCCCACGCACGTACACCTGTTCCATTCCACAGTTGTAAGAGTTCTTCAACTAATGGCCTTAGGTACACATCAATGTCGTTGCCGGGTTGCTTAGGGCCTTGGATGAGCACTGGCATCATAATGAACTTCCGCTTCATGCACAACCAAGGAGGAAGGTTATACAAACATAGAGTCACAGGCCAGGTGCTATGGTTGCTGCTCTGCTCCCCAAAAGGATTAATGCCATCTGCGCTTAGACCAAACCATACGCTCCTTGCGTCATCTGCAAACTCCTTCCCGTACTTTCTTTCGATTTTTCTCCACTGCGACCCGTCAGCGGGTACTCTCAACTTTCCGTCTTTCTTACGGTCTTCTCTGTGCCATCGCATCGCCTTGGCATGCTCTTTGTTTTGGAACAAACGTTTCAACCGTGGTATTATAGGAGCATACCACATCACCTTGGCAGGAATCTTCTTCCTGGGGCGCCGGCCCTCGACATCACCAGGGTCATCGCGGCTGATCTTATAGCGCAATGCACCACATACCGGGCAAGCGTTCAAATCCTCGTACTCACCGCGGTAGAGGATGCAATCATTAGGGCATGCATGTATCTTCTGCACCTCTAACCCTAGAGGGCAGACAGCCTTCTTTGCTTCGTACGTACTCTCGGGCAATTCGTTGTCCTTTGGAAGCATATCCTTTATCATTACCAGCAACTTTCCAAATCCCTTGTCAGATACACCATTCTCTGCCTTCCATTGCAGCAATTCCAGTGTGGTGCCCAGCTTTTTCTTGTCACCTACGCAATTCGGGTACAACAATTTTTTGTGATCCTCTAACATGCGCTGCAACTTCTTCTTCTCCAAATCACTTGCGCAGTTTCTCTTTGCATCGGCAATGGCCCGACCTAGATCATCAACGGGCTCATCTGATGCCTCTTCTTCAGCTTCTTCCCGCATTGCCGGCTCAGCTTCTTCCCGCATTACCGGCTCAGCTTCTTCCCCCATTGTTGTATCATCGTATTCAGGGAACCCATGGCCAGGATAGCTGTCGTCGTCCTCTTCTTCTTCATTGTCTTCCATCATAACCCCTCTTTCTCCGTGCTTGGTCCAAACATTATAATGGGGCATGAAACCGGACTTAAACAGGTGGACGTGAATGGTTCTTGACGTAGAGTAATTGTTACCATTCTTACAGCGAGCACATGGACAAGGCATAAAACCATCCGCCCGCTTGTTTGCCTCAGCCGCAAGCAGAAAAGTATGCACGCCCTCAACGAACTGGGGAGAGCATCGGTCATCGTACATCCATTGCCGGCTCATCTTCATTACACAACACCGAATAGACCAAATTAATACAAGTTCATACATAAAGTTCATACAACACTTAAATGCAACAAACAAATAACTCTCTAGCTAAAGCATTTAAATGCAACAACAAATACGATCAAGATCGCAACTAAGGTAACAATGGATCCAACAGCATAATGATACCAAGCCTCACTATCGATGGCATATTTTCTAATCTTTCTAATCTTCAAGCGCATTTTCTCCATCTTGATCTTGTGATCATCGACGACATCGGCAACATGCAACTCCAATTCCATCTTCTCCCCCTCAATTCTTTTCAACTTTTCTTTCAAGTACTCGTTTTCTCTTTCAACTAAATTTAACCTCTCGGCAATAGGGTCGGTTGGAATTTCCGGTTCACATACCTCCTAGAAAAAATTTCTATGTCAACTTGATGGGCATAATTTGTCATAAACACAAAATGCAACTAGTTTTAAAAGAGAATATACATACCACATCGAATCATAACAAGGACTAGGGCCGACGGGGACGGATATCAAAACCATGGCACTATATGTATAACAAACAACGTACGGGTAAGATAATTATACGAGTAACTATATATCCAAATCACACAAACATCAATTTTTATATAAAATTTCATGAACAAGAGGCTCACCACAAGGTGGTGCCGGCGACGGGACGGTGCGGGCGATCGACGGTGGCTACGATGGAGATTTAGAAGGCACTAAGTAAACCACACCTACATATGCAAACTAAGTGTTATTTTTGACCTCAAATTGCATATAAATCAAATACTAGCACACATATATATATATATCCTCCCAAATTACTAAACTCACAAATTAATCACTATATAAAGCATTGCAAGAGCTAATCTAGCAATGAGAGATGAAAGGACAAAGTTGCTAACCTTTGTGATCATTTGAATGGATGGGGGCCTTCAAATCTTGACAAATTTTGGGCAAAATGTGTGATGAGCTCGAGAGGAAGAGGGGAAGAACAGGAGAGGAGAGGGGAAAGGGGAAGAACAGAGCGAGCTCGGGTGGACGAAGGGTTTATGTAGGACGACCTTTAGTACCGGTTCGTGCCAAGAACTGGTACTAAAGGGGCTGGAGGGGCCCCATTCTGACAACATCCTGCCACCACTCTCATTAGTACCGGTTCGTGGCACGAACCGGTGCTAAAGGTTCGCCACGAACCGGTACTAATGAAAGCGGCCCGGCTAGCCGTTGGAACCGGCACTAATGTATACATTAGTGCCTGCTCAAATACAAACCGGCACTAATGTGCTTCACGTTTGACCCTTTTTCTACTAGTGCCCAGACATTGGGGATCACCTACCAAATCTCGTGGTCCTACTCCTTGGTGCTAACCACTTTATAGGAAACCTTCCAGCTTCTCTTGTCAACTTAACCGAGATATCTACACTAGATGCCTCCTCGAACAACTTCACCGGTAAATTGCCTCGAGAGATTGGAATGCTCTGTCCAGCCTACCTCGGTCTCGGAATAAATCAGTTCATGGCAACCACTGTGCATGACTGGGAATTCATAATGTTGTTGACAAATTGCGCACGGCTCCATGGTCTTAACATCGAATTCAACCTGTTACGTGGTGTGCTGCCTAGCTCAGTTGCCAACCTATCGGCACAACTCCCAGTGCTATATGTTGGAGGCAATGGAATTTCTAGAGAGATACCATTTGGCATAGGTAATCTTGTTGGGCTAAATTTACAGGTGCCTTGCCTGACACCATGGGAAGGTTAAATTCACTACAATACCTGGACATGGAACATAACCTACTGAGAGTGTTCATGCCACCCTCCCTTGGAAACTTGACACAACTACTGATTCTGCATACAGATAACAAAGATAACTGCAGCAACCTTTTCAAACAATAAGTTCACAGGGCCATTACCCAGATACATCTTTAACATATCATCCTTGGCAGATGCCCTTCATTTGTCGAACAATTTCTTTCTTGGTCCTCTCCCACCTGAAATAGGCGGCTTGACGAAGCTTGCATGTCTATACTTATCACATAACAACTTGTCAGGGCCCCTACCTGGTGCACTCAGCAATTGCCTAAGCTTGACAGAACTCAGGTTGGACGATAATTCCTTTGATAGTAGCATTCCGTCGTCTATCAACAAAATGCGAGGTCTGATGTTGCTAAATCTTACAAAGAACACACTTTCAGGTGTGATTCCAAAAGATTTAGGGATAATGGGTGGCCTTGAACAGTTATACCTTGCACACAACAACTTGTCTGGTTATATCCCAGAAAGCTTGGAAAACATGGCATCATTGTACCAGTTAGACCTATCGTTCAACCATCTGGATGGCAAAGTTCCATCACGGGGAGTGTTTAGCGATGCATCTGGATTTTCATTTGGTGGGAATTCGAGGCTTTGTGGTGGTATATTAGAGTTACATTTGCCCGCATGCCAGACAAAATCTATGAGACATGGCTTTAGCAAACGCCATTTGACTATCACCCTAGTTACCGCAATTGCTGGCATAATTCTGATTTTGAGTTTGATGCTTGTTTCCTTGACAATGCTAATGAAATCAAAAACTCAGTCTACAACCACAGGAGGATTCCATTTGATGAATGACAGTCATCCCAGAGTTACATATGCTGAATTGGTCCAAGGAACAAGTGGCTTTGCAGTAGATAATTTGCTTGGAAGAGGAAGGTATGGATCGGTGTATAAGGGTTGTTTGCATCTCACAAGTATGATGACCACAGTAGCTGTAAAGGTTTTTGATCTTCAATAGTCTAGCTCTTCCAAAAGTTTTCTAGCTGAGTGTGAGGCACTTGGTAAGATCCGGCACCATAATTTGAGTAGTCTCATAACGTGTTGTTCAAGCTCTAACTTGAACCAAAATGACTTCAAAGACATTGTGTTCGAGTTCATGCCTAATGGGAGCCTAGATAGGTGGTTACACATGGATGTACATGTATCACATCAACTCCAAGGTTTGACATTGCTGCAGAGATTAAATATTGCAGTTGATATTGCTGATGCGCTAGATTATTTGCATAACAACTGTGAACCACCAATAATTCATTGTGACTTGAAGCCAAGCAACATCCTTCTCAATGAGGATTTAGTTGCTCATGTTGGGGATTTCGGCCTTGCAAAGATCCTCTCTGAACCATCAACTGAGCAACTGATCAATTCAAAGAGCTCAGTCGGAATAAGAGGAACAATTGGATATGTCGCTCCAGGTAGCTCAAATTTTCTCTAACATTACATACTGCACGATATTAATTTGCATGCAAAATCACTAATTCTTATCTATGCAATCACTAATTCTTATCTATGTACTTTAGAATATGGCGAAGGTGGGCAAGTTTCTTCATGTGGAGATGTGTATAGCTTCGGAATTGTCATCCTCGAGTTGTTTATAGGAATGGCACCTACTCATGACATGTTCAGAGACGGGTTGACCCTGCAGAGACATGCCAAGAATGCATTTCCAGGGATGCTAATGCAGATTGTTGAACCAGTTCTACTGTCCACTGAAGAAGCCTATGCTAGTAGTTTGCAGGATGGAAGTAACATAATGGAACATGGCAGCAATAATGCCATATTCTCTGTCATGAAGATTGCACTATCATGCAGCAGGCATGCACCGACAGAGAGAATGTGCATGAAAGATGCTGCTACTGTGATTCACAGGATAAGGGATGGCTATGTTAAAATAAGACAAAATGAAGAAGTTGCTACAGCTGCATATAATGCAAGGCATTTTGCTGAAACATCGAGGCCAGCCCCCTAATGTGGCATCACACACTCACGCTTAACTAATTGGTTTTGTAGTAGTTATATTTTGCACTCGGGTGGTTTTGATATGTTAGTTTCTGGCTGACCATGTTCTCTTAGCTTGTTGACATGTCCTTTGCAGCTTGTCTCTCTACCTGCCTGTAATAGATATTATGGTTTGTATGGGGGGGGGGGGGGGGGAGATGTCTACATTGTGAACTTGTAATCTCATTTGTATCAGCTACCGTTTATCCTGTCTTTCCTAAATACAGATATTAGTGAATTCCCTTTCATCTAAAAGAAAGGTATAGCTTCATGACATATGCACTAAGTTAGCCAATAGTATGCCCAATAATAACACGACCAAGGAAATTTGTACTTTGTTCCCAGAGTTTAAGGGGTCATTATATGAAGATAGATTTGTATAAACAAAGGGCAGATACATGTTGAGTATGTATATCTTACTTCTGTTCTACTAGAAGAAGAAAAAGGTACTGTAACTCTTTTAGGTGGAGAAAGGATATCCAGTGCTCACCTCCAGGGGGGTCATTACATCGCCATGTCACAGCCAATACTTGTCTTCAGTACCTTCTACATGTCCTTACAAAATGCAACACTGTTTTCTCCTGCTTTTTGGAAACAGAACATAGAGGCGGTGTTAAGTGGACATCGAGAAAATAACAACGTGGTTCAGAAAAATTAAGTGAACATCACTAAATAAAAATACTGCTACTGAGAGACATCAAGTAATATGATATGTACACATCCTAAAATGTAGATCGCCTTTTGCCGCTCAAAACTTTTGACCCTGTTCTTCTTCCTCCTCCACTCTACAAAATATGACGATCAAAATCAAACGAGAGAAGTGCATTTTTCAACCCTGAACTCTTGCCCTGGTCTAATTTACAACCCCAAACTTCAATACCATCTAAATTACAACCCTCAACTCTCAAAACCGGTCAGGATTCAACCCTCTCCTCCTTGTTGACCGGTTTTGACTAGGGGTGACCAGTTTTGACCGGTCAACGGGTCCAATCAGCATGCCACGGCAGAAAAAAAATTAAAATTTCAAGAAAATATAAATAAAAATCTGTAAGATCAGGAAAAAAATCCGGAAAAAATATTGATAATTGTAAGTATTTTTGTTTTCTCATGGAAATATAGATAATTTTGTTTTTCGGAAATTCAATTTTTTTTACTTTTCCTTGATTTTTTCCCGGAATTTTGATTTTTTATTTCTTTTCCTGGATATTTTTTCGATTTTACAGATTTTTTTAAGAAAAGCATTTGCTGATGTGGCATGCTGACTGGACCTGTTGACTGTTCAAAACTGGTCAATCAGATCAAAACCGGTCAACACAGAGAGGAAGGTTGAATCATAGCCGGTTTTGAGAGTTGGGGGTTGTAATTTAAATGGTATTGGAGTTCAAGGTTATAAATTAGACCAGGGAAAGAGTTCGGGGTTGAAATATGCACTTCTCTCAAATCAAACACCAAAATACCAGAAACCAACAAATCCATGATGCTTATTTTGGCTCTCCTATACTACTGGGAAGACTTCAACTCCTACTAGTCTTCAATTTGAAATAACAGAGTGAAAATCGTGATATAGGGTCAGTTTTGCCATTCTTCATTGCAAGAGCCAGATTCATTTTTATTATGGGAGAAATATATAATTTGTCCCTCAACTATTTTGAAAGTATAGAAATGGTCCCTCAACTCCAAAGCTAGCAAATCTTAGTCCCTCAATTTTTAAAGCCCGATAAGTTTAGTCCTTTGTACCGCTTAGGGTGGTTTGGTGCCTGATGCAGACATGGTTTTAACAAAGTTTGACCATCATGTCACAGAGTTTGACCGCCACATCAATATCCACAAATTAACTCGCCGTTGCCACCGTCATCGAGCCACTACTCCTGTAGGAACTCCGGCAACGGGCCCTCGGTAGGGCCGTGCACGAGGTCGTCCATGGACATGATCCGCTCACGTCAGGACACAAAGATGACCCTCGAGTGGCGACAGCCGTAACTTGCAACGCGTCTCCTTTTCGCCTGCTGCGCAAAGCCGCTCATCGGAGGCACCACAGTGTTGGGCGGGGTGTTGGGTGTGGCCTCGCCATTGAGGAAGGGCACACCGTAGACCTGTTGTGCAGCCCTCAACGCCACCGTCCAAAAATGTGGCAGGCGCACGACAATGTCCAATAAAATGACAATGAAAACCATACCACAGCATCAACAAAACCACTCAAAGTGGTACGAGGGATTAAAGTTATCCGGTTTGAGAAGTTAAGGGACTAAGATTTGCTAGTTTTGGAGTTGAATGATCATTTCTATACTTTGAAGAAAAATCGAGGGATGAAAAATATACTTTTTCCCTTTTATTATCCTTCCCTTCGCCAGCTGTTCTGCAACAAAATACTGTTGTTATTTCTGTGTGTTCCAACAGGAAGATTGGAAAGGCGCTCACATTCATCTAGGGCGTGTTTGGTTCGTTGCTTCGCACCTGGCTCGCACTCGCCGTGCATAATTCTCGATGTTTGGTAGCTTGCACGTCTAATTGGGCCAGGCCCGGTGCGTGCAAAAAGAGCCCCCCCAGCCAGGCTCGCTCGGAACGCAGGTTTTGGGCGTTTCCGCGAGCCAGCACCCGCCGCTGCACGCGCGCCTGTAGCCACGCGAGCAAAGGATAGGGTTTCTCTCCTCGCAGCTCAGACCCGACTCATTCATGGCGCTCCCCTCGCTCCCCTCCTTCTCCTGTGACAGTGGTGGATGTCGCAGCGCCGTCGCCTCTGTCGACATCGCCGGCGGCCATCCTCGCCGCTGCGGAGGTAGAACCCTCCTCCTCCCCTCCCTCTCCATGTCTCCCATCTGTCCCCATCCATCTCTTCTCCCTGCCATCCCCATCTGTCAGCGGCCCGCGCTGCACTCGCGGTGCTTCTTCTCTGATGCGGATGGATGGAGCGGCGGCCTTCTGTGGACATATTCTTTTATTACTTGAATCATCAAATATATATGAAAGTCTTCTGTTTATTTTATATACAAGTACAAGCACACAAGAAATATATTCCACATCATACAGCCTACCAAAGAACATATGTTGTATGCTGCATCTCTCATACAACCCAGATGCAACATACCAAACAAAATCTGAGCTGAGCCTGCCCCATGTCATGCAGCATACCAAACACCCATTTCACCTCATTTTTGCATCAGCTCAACCAGGCTAGCCCCAACCAAGCTCCCTCATGCAATGCATGCTAGATGCACCCAGGGAACCAAACACGCCCCTAGACACTGCTCGTGGTCGATTCAGTCAGGCACGCTATGTATTCCTTGGATTAATCTCTGAAATCATGCATTATTTCACAGATCAAAGTATTCTAGCCTCTAGATTTCGAGGAACCTATTGGCTGCGTGTTTGCGGTACATTTCTTTTCTTTCTCTTTCAGTTTTTTCTCTGTTTCTTTTTCGTGTTGTAATTGCAATAACGCGAAATCTCTCACTGCATGAGCAATCTCTCAGTGTATGCAAACGGTAGACAAAAGTACTAAGCCTGGTTCAGGTATTAGCTTGTTGTTTTGTCAGGTGCATTCTTTCTATTGTTTACTCCACATCTTATACGGCAAAAGATGGCATTAATCAAGACCCAAGATTCAACAGCGCTTTTGCCTTTGGATTTTTCTTTTTTCTGAGGAAACTTCCATAATAAAACAAGAAAACAGAGTGAGGAAATGGATTTTTTCTTTGAGAAAAGGAGCATCGTCCCCTGAATTCAGTATGCACCTATAGTCACCCACAAGACACAGAATCCACTAAAAAGACAAAGAATGCATGGCCCTCCGCTCTATCACGGTTGATGTGTATGCAGTCAAAGTGTATCCTCTCCTAGGACGACGAACATCATCATTGAAAATCATGCCTAAAATGGTGCCAAAGTCATCGTCGTCTTCTTCCTTTTCGGATGACGACAAGTCCTCCAAGACCATCTCCCTCAACCTCTTCATCTACAATTCTATCAGCTAGGTTCAATCCAAACGGCTCGGTTCAAAAAGAAACGAACAAAAAAACTCACCTAGGCAATTGGTCGAACACTTGCATTGCGGTGGTGGTGCACCAGCCGACCGGTGTCGTTTAGACCAAACGCGTGCGAATGACCTGCAGCGATGTGCAAGCAAGGTGAGATGCGGCGGCCGACAGAAAATGAAGAAGTTTCGAAGCAATCCGATGAATCAGCTATGGCGACGGCGGCGGCGTTTCACCTTGATTTTGGCGACGGCGTCGGGGGCCGAAAGGGCTCGACGTCGGGCAGAAGGGCGGCGGGGGCCAAGGGAGGCAACGAGGTAGCGGTGGGTTTTAATGATTTTATTGGTGTTGGTCTTACATGCCACAAAATATTTTTATTAGTAAATCAAGGGGCAATTTTCTCCCATTCCAATGTGTATGGAAAATGAGGTTTGGCCAGGCCTACAACGGTATTACTAGAAAAAGGTGATGAGATTATTATCAAAAGGCTTTGTGATGATTTAGGGCAAGGTATTGAGGAGCTTAGCAATGAAGTAATTTTAATTGCCAGATTGCGGCACAAGAGTCTAGTTAGAATTCTTGGTCATTGCATTCATGAAGAGGAGAAGATTATCATATATTAATACTTACCTAACAATAGGGAATGCCTTCCTTTTTGCATGTTATGTTTCCTTGTCACTTGAACTTCTTAGATTGGCAAATGATATTATTTATAACAAACTTATGCTTGTTGACATTTGAAGATGCTACAACAAAAATCATTGCTTGATTGGCCGACTAGATTCAACATAATGATTGGGATCGCAAGAGGATTTCTGTATCTATAGCTTCGTTCTCTTTCTGCTGAAGATCATAAAATTTAGGAATCCGATAAAATATAGTAACTTAGAGCAGTGATTCTATTGGCTCGTACTTGAGAACTTTGGGGAGATGGAAAAGCAGCTAGAGATTTGCCGATCGTTTGTTACATTATATTTAATATGGGATCATGTTATCTTCGAGATCTTTGTGGATTAGTTTTAATATGGGATCTGGATGGGGCCGACAAGAATAAGACATGGGGTGGGGGGGGGGGGGGGGGGGGGCTTGGCCCCCTCCCCTCAATAGCATGCACCGACTTATTTATTCAATTGCGTCAACCCTAGTTAGCCCATATGTCTCTGGCTCTCTGGCTTTAAGTAAGGTAAACGGTTCTTTTCTGTAGGATGATTGCAGTGTTTGTTCGGTTGTGCGGCGCCATACTGCACTTGCTGCAATAGACATAGAAACTTCAGGTACTCAAGGAATGACACACATCTAACTCTGGCAATACATTATAGAGGGCTTGTACACGGTGACGTTGTTGCCATTCTGCTCATATAGTAGCAAGCTCACAAATGCTTCGATCTAGAGTCAGCATGTGCTTAACTAAAACATCACAACTATACAACTCTAGACAAAGGCAATAGAATCCGTGCATGATCTACATAACATAACTTTCTTCCATGAACCACAAACAAAACACATGCAATTCACCATTTGAAAAGAAAACATGCAATTTTTTTGGAGTTTGCTTCTGCAGGTACAGATCAGTTTTCTGGGGACGGCAATATCCTTGGGCCGAATTTTTAAGGACATTTATGCCCTTGGGCTTTAATATGGCCCTGATTGTTTCAACCATTCGATCACCCATATAAACCCTTCTCATGTATTATAATGTAGCGTAAAATCTCTCTTGTTATATTTTGCTCAAAATAGACTTTGGTAGTCTTACACAAATTTACAATGCAACCTACAATGCCGTTTGGCTAAGAGAGAAAGTTTGTATACATGAAAGAGGGACGCATGGCACGGCAGGAGAAGAGTTGGCCCCTGTCACGAGCCTCGTAGCGCTTGCATCACGATGCTACTCACTGATCGTGTGCCGGTTTTGCTATACTCCAAAGCAGGGCAAGACACTATGCAAGCTTTTCCAACCAAACAACTTAATTTCTGCCAGCACAACACTCCTCCAAGGTATATATCACATACCTTCGTATTACTTCACGATCCAACAGCCATGTCGATATGAAACTGTTGTTGCAAGCTACTAGCATGTATTAGTTTTTTTTGGAAAGATCCAGCAGTCGTTGGCTTTACATCTCTACTCTTAATGTCTCAGTTGGTAGGTCGCGTTCCGGATTTTATTTTCGTCCCACCTCATCCGGTCTTTTTTGGTACTTCTTTGGTACTTGCTCCCACCTCCCGCTCAGCCGAGACGGTTTATTTTCGCCGGTTTATTTTCGTCATCCTCCTACCTCCATTTTTTTTCGTCCCTGGGATCGATCCCTCGTGCCCTCGATGCGCTCGATGCGCTTGCCCGCACGAACGTGGCTCCGTCCCTCCCCGCCTCCAGCCTCCTAGCTACCCCTCGTCTCCCCGCCTCCAGCCGCACCCGCCGCCGCACCCCAATCCCCGATCTGGCTCTCCACCTCACGACGACGCCGTTGCCCTCTCCGTCCTCCTCCACAAGACGTCACCATCGCCGCCCCTCCTCCGTGATTCGGCCATGGCCACCACCGACGCCCTCCTCTCCATCGTTGCCGCCAACCCTCAACCTCCATCGATCTCCTCCTAGATCGACAAAGGGAGACCTCCACCGTCACCGTTCTTCTTCCTCCCCGACCTCCCGTCATCGTTCTCCACGGATCTGGCCGTGGCCACAACCGATGCTGTCGGTTCCATGGAGGAGCTCACCCCGGCCTTCTCCACGGATCTGGTTGATCTGAAGGCGGGCGGCGAGGCGGGCTCACCGAGCGAGGTATCCAGGCGGGGGTCGTCGGTGACGACAATGAAGGCTGGATCGAGGGATCCAGCAACCTAGGCAGGAGCTCCCCGGACCTGAGCGACGGCGGACGGGCGCGTGAGACGGAGTGATCTGGTGCGGCGGCGTGAATTCCTTGCAGGTAGAGGCGGGTCTCCATGGCTGGCAGGGAGAGCTCCAAGCCATGGCGGGGCTTTAGTTTTCCCTGGTAGAAAAGAGAGAAAGAGGAAGATTCAGGGAGGAGGAGAGGTAGAGAGAAGAAGGTGCAGGTGCGAGCTTGGGGAAGAGGGAGCCTAACATGTGCGTACATCCTTGCTCCTTTTCTTCTTTCAGTTTTAGGTACTTTCCTGCAGGCGTGTACATCCTTGTTCCTTCTCTTCTTTTGATTTTAGCTACTCTCCAGTATTCAATTCTGTCAGCAGTTCTCAAGTAAATGAACCGTAGAGAATCAGCTAGATATTTTACTACTGTAAGCTGTGGAGTACTGAGAATGGCATTTATATTGCTGCAAATGCAATATATGATTTATGCAGCAGAGAGGATGCCGCAAGGGGAGAGGAATGGTGCAGTGAGATTGAGGAAAACAGGACACATCGGGACCCGGGAGCTCGAGAAGAGGCTCAATCGATCTCGACAAGAAGTGATCTCCCCTTGGTGACAGTATTAGATGGCCTCCCTAGGCTCCTGTCATAGACCTTGGTATGTGTATATATTTCATTTCTTCAACGGTTTATTGATGCACGAGTAAGCTTGCAAAGCGACCTGGGTATGTGGATAGTTTTCACTTCTTCAACGGTTCATTGATGCAGGAGTAAGCTTGCGACCTAGGTATGTGGATAGATTTCACTTCTTCAACGGTTCATTGATGCACGAGTAAGCTTGCGACCTGGGTATGTGGATAGATTTCACTTCTTCAACGGTTCATTGATGCACGAGTAAGCTTGCAAAGCGGCATCCTGCTTATCTAGCTTTCTGTCCACTGCTGTCCATGCAACTGGTAATGACTGTGCAAGAGCCAAGCTTTAATTTTTTTATACATCCGGCCTCTAATCCCTGGCTATTAATTATATATTTAAGCAAACACAAGATGACGAGACATCATTTAATTTTAAGAGAATCAATAAATTATTGAAACTGAAATGGTCATATATATGATGGTTTGATCTGTCGGCCTTTTATGTTTTTTTTCAGAAGCATAAAAGATATAAGAATCTCATCTCCTTCTGGCGGAACGGCAGAGGGCTTGGCTGCTACCAGGGTGATCCAAAGGGTGTATCTAGGTAGCATGTTTGTGGCCTCTTGCACTAACATGATTAATGGTAGCTTCTATTCCATGACATGATTTTTGCAGCTGTAACAATATGTTTCATGCAAGAGGACATAAATTTGCATCCTATTTTTCTGTCCAGTTAGTTCCAAATTACAAATGTTTGTGCTATCACTGACAATTTGGTGGAAAAAGATGAGTCGTATATACACCCAGTGTAAGCTTTCACATCAGCCGTTGCTCTTGATTGTCTTTGCAAGTCCATAGATATAATTTCTTATGATTTTCCTTTACTCATAGTAAGTACTGAATATTTTGTGCTTCAACCCTTTAGGTGTTAATTTCTATGATGTGGCTAGCAAAGTTGGCAACAGGTACAGTATAACGATCATGATCTGCAGAGGGATATCACCTAGGTGCATAAATCATAATCATTCAGTTTTTATTTGGCAAGCTGGAGCTACCTGGAACTTTCAATTTTGGTGCCAAGATGGATGGATTCAACTGGGTGACCCACAGTCAGGTATTGTTGTTCAGTTATCCTGAGGGTAATGTGGATATGTTCTATTTGAGATCAAGCTTGGTATTGCTAGAAAATATATATGTGATGTGCACTGAGATTTCAACTATATAATATCAGTGATAAAACACGCCGTTTCCCTTGCTATTCATGATCACTTGAACTAGCTTACCGTTTAATAATATTTCTATCTTGCACCATGAGTGTTGTTCAGTGGCAATATTCGCTCCGCCGAAGGTAATAGTGATGCACCTTTGCTAAGAAGGTTCTTTCCTGTTCAATGCAATGACAAGACGCTGAAACATCATGGTGTCCATGCTAAAGGATAATGATTCACCCCCTGGCTTCTTATTGTTGTATCATCTTGGCAGGGCGTGGCCGCGGCTGCGGCGCGGGCAGCAAGGACGAGCGCCGCAAGGGAGCCGATGGGCGTGGGCGTGAACCGGGGAGAGGAGACCATGGCGGAGGAGATGAGAGAAGGCCACTGTCTTCTTCTCCCCCCTCTCCGACCAGAAACCCCTATCTATCCATCCGACGAGAGAAGACTGCAGGCGGAGGAGAGGAGACGCGGGTGAGGTAAGAGGAGCCAAATCCCCATCATGCTCCTCCCCGCGCGCCGCCGACCCACCAGCGGCATTCTTTCTGGTGTGCTAGGTAACCGAATCCACCTACCCCTACCCGAACCTTTTTGGGGGGATTTTGTTGAACTGTTTTGGGGCTTTTGGTTTGGGGGCGATGTTGACATTATTGTTCGAGGAAGGGGAATGGCTTCTTGTGCGCTCAGTTTGTTGTTGTCTGCAGGGGAAACAAACAACAAGATGGTGGTGCGGGTCTTCGGGTATGGGTCCCTGATCTGGAACCCCGGCTTCGATTTCAACGAGAAGATCCTGAGATTCATCAAGGGCTACAAGCGAACGTTTAATCTCGGTATTCTTGGTTGCGCCTAAATGATTTGAAGCAAATCTGAACCTGTAACTGTAGTTCTTGGTCTGAAGATATCACATCTCAACTTTTCTTTCCCCGCAGCTTGCATTGACCATAGAGGCGCACCACAGAATCCATCCAGGACCTGCACCCCTGAATCCGAAGATGAAGAAATATGCGTAAGTTGATTGCATCCATTAATCAAATATCTACAACACATTGTACTGATGTGCTGAAGTTTCGATGATTTCGATTGGTCGCTGACATAACCTCCTATTTCTCCTTTTGTTTATAGGTATTCAACGTGAGGAATTTCATACTTTTGGTGTGGTGCTAGCAAATATAGTGACCAAAGATAGTGATGAGAAAGGGTGGAGCTGAGTATGCCACACATGGATATGATTATTCCCCGTATGTTCTTTTTGGCAATCCACTTCATCACTGACTCATCTGTGTATGGGTGAGCTAACAAGCCTGTATTATGTCTTCCCTCTTTCTTTGTAAGTGAAGGATTTCAGATTGCTGCGCATTATTCAACTGCTATACTTGTGAAAGAGAAACGTGCTAAACTATAGTACTCCCTCTGTTGCATGATGAGTTTCAGCGACTCTTATTTTGGGATGGAGGGAGTAGTAAATTACTTTTGTTTTTTCTTTGTTGATGTGATAATAATTAAGTTTAAAAATATGTCATCTTTTATTTCACTAATAGGGTAGAGCCAAGGTGGCATAAGTGTGTGGCTACGGATTACATCACGGATTATGTGCTACTTTATTAGTTGAAGTCTCTTTGTTCGGTTAGTTCTCTAAAACAGAACCATTTCTCCTGGTGTATATGTTTCTTGGCAACATTTGGTGTAATACTAATCTTCCAGAGATTGTTGTAAGAAATAACTATATTTAGTATCTTTATCTCATCAATGGGCTAATTCTATAAAAAGAACTAATAAGGAGATTTCTTAGCAGTACTGTATATGTTTGGAGCAATGAGGTGATTTTATCCTATGTTACTTTCTTTCTCTTGCATTTCCTAATTTCGTTTTCCACTCCATTTTTTCAGGTTCCAAAGTTTGGCCACAACTAGCTTGATTCGGAGACATTTCGTATTAGGAGTTAAACTTTGGTTTGGAGGCATTGAGCTTTGTCAGTAACTAGCTTTGTTACTTGGTATACTTCTGTCAGCATTCAGGTAAACAACTATCTACCACATTGTTTAATCCGTGGTTTACCCGGTGCCAAGTGTACTATATTGCTAGATTTAACTTTAACCTATGTGTTGCTCCATATGTATCTCGGCATAAATGGTTCATCATACTAGGATTTAATGTAGTGATCTTACTTCTGTTGCTTCTTGGTGACTATAAATTATATTGCGTTTTCATGGAAGCAGGAGCCCCGTAGTTGTGTAGCGGGTCGCGGGAGAGGCAGCCGGTGAGTGCGAGCTGGACGGGAAAGTGATGCCTGCGATGGCGAACCATGCCGGCGGGCAGGGCAGGGTCGACGCTCTAAATGTACTGCCTGCCAGCTTGTCTTAGTCTTAATAAAAGTGCATATCTGCAGCATCCTTTCATTTATTTGGCATATCCTACTTTAAAAAATATCCTTGACTCGCATCGATTTCAAATAACTGAAGTATCTGTTGGAAATATGCCCTAGAGGCAATAATAAATTGATTATTATTATATTTTCTTGTTCATGATAATCGTTTATTATCTATGCTAGAATTGTATTGATAGGAAACTCAGATACATGTGTGGATACATAGACAACACCATGTCCCTAGTAAGCCTCTAGTTGACTAGCTCGTTGATCAATAGATGGTTACGGTTGTTGGAAATATGCCCTAGAGGCAATAATAAAAGCATTATTATTATATTTCCTTGTTCATGATAATTGTCTTTATTCATGCTATAATTGTGTTATCCGGAAATCGTAATACATGTGTGGATAACAGACACCAACATGTCCCTAGTAAGCCTCTAGTTGACTAGCTCGTTGATCAATAGATAGTCATGGTTTCCTGACTATGGACATTGGATGTCATTGATAACGAGATCACATCATTAGGAGAATGATGTGATGGACAAGACCCAATCCTAAACATAGCACAAGATCGTATAGTTCGTTTGCTAGAGTTTTCTAATGTCAAAGTATCTTTTCCTTAGACAATGAGATCGTGTAACTCCCGGGTATCGTAGGAGTGCTTTGGGTATACCAAACGTCACAACGTAACTGGGTGACTATAAAGGTAGACTATGGGTATCTCCGAAAGTGTCTGTTGGGTTGACATGGATCAAGACTGGGATTTGTCACTCCGTATGATGGAGAGGTATCACTGGGCCCACTCGGTAATGCATCATCATAATGACCTCAAAGTGACCAAGTGTCTGGTCACGGCATCATGCATTATGGTACGAGTAAAGTGACTTGCCGGTAACGAGATTGAACGAGGTATTGGGATACCGACGATCGAATCTCGGGCAAGTAACATATCGATTGACAAAGGGAATTGCATACGGGGTTGATTGAATCCTCGACATCGTGGTTCATCCGATGAGATCATCATGGAGCATGTGGGAGCCAACATGGGTATCCAGATCCCGCTGTTGGTTATTGACCGGAGAGTCGTCTCGGTCATGTCTGCTTGTCTCCCGAACCCGTAGGGTCTACACACTTAAGGTTCGGTGACGCTAGGGTTGTGAAGATATGTATATGCAGTAACCCGAATGTTGTTCGGAGTCCCGGATGAGATCTCAGACGTCACGAGGAGTTCCGGAATGGTCCGGAGGTAAAGAATTATATATAGGAAGTGCTGTTTTGGCCATCGGGACAAGTTTCGGGGTTATCGATATTGTACCGGGACCACCGGAGGGGTCCCGCGGGCCCACCGGGTGGGGCCACCTGTCCCGGGGGGCCACATGGGCTGTAGGGGGTGCGCCTTGGCCTATATGGGCCAAGGGCACCAGCCCCTATAGGCCCATGCGCCTAGGGTTTCCACAAAGGAAGAGTCCAAGTGGTGGAAGGCACCTCGAGGTGCCTTGGGGGGAGGGAAACCTCCCCTTGGCAGCCGCACCTAGGAGATTGGATCTCCTAGGCTGCGCACCACCCCCCCTTGGCCCTCCTATATATAGTGAGGGAGAGGAGGGACTTCATACCCCAGCCCCTGGCGCCTCCCTCTCTCCCCGTTACGTCTCCCTCTTGTAGCATAGGCGAAGCCCTGCTACTGTGACGCCCTGCATCCACCACCACGCCGTCGTGCTGCTGGATCTTCATCAACCTCTCCTTCCCCTTGCTGGATCAAGAAGGAGGAGACGTCTCCCGTCCCGTACGTGTGTTGAACGCGGAGGTGCCGTCCGTTCGGCGCTGGTCATCGGTGATTTGGATCACGTCGAGTACACCTTCCTCATCCCCGTTCTTTGAACGCTTCCGCGCGTGATCTACAAAGGTATGTAGATGCAATCCGATCACTCGTTGCTAGATGAACTCCTAGATGGATCTTGGTGAAGCGAGTAGGAAAATTTTTGTTTTCTGCAACGTTCCCCAACAGTGGCATCATGAGCTAGGTCTATGCGTAGTTCTTCTTGCGCGAGTAGAACACAATTTGTTGTGGGCGTAGATTTGTCAACTTTCTTGCCGTTACTAGTCTTTTCTTGCTTCAGCGGTATTGTGGGATGAAGCGGCCCGGACCAACCTTACACGTACGCTTACGTGAGACCGGTTCCACCGACTAACATGCACTAGTTGCATAAGGTGGCTGGCGGGTGTCTGTCTCTCCCACTTTAGTTGGAGCGGATTCGATGAACAGGGTCCTTATGAAGGGTAAATAGAAGTTGACAAATCACGTTGTGGCTTTAACGTAGGTAAGAAGACGTTCTTGCTAGAACCCTAATTCAGCCACGTAAAACTTGCAACAACAATTAGAGGACGTCTAACTTGTTTTTGCAGCAAGTGGTTTGTGATATGATATGGCCAAAGTTGTGATGAATGATGAATGATCTATATGTGATGTATGAGATGTTCATGCTATTGTAATAGGATTCACGACTTGCATGTCGATGAGTATGACAACCGGCAGGAGCCATAGGAGTTGTCTTTATTCTTTTATATGACCTGCGTGTCATTGAGAAACGCCATGTAAATTACTTTACTTTATTGCTAAACGCGTTAGCCTTAGTAGTAGAAGTAATAGTTGGCGAGCAACTTCATGGAGACACGATGATGGAGATCATGGTGTCAAGCCGGTGACAAGATGATCATGGAGCCCCAAGATGGAGATCAAAGGAGCTATGTGATATTGGCCATATCATGTCACGTTTATTATTTGATTGCATGTGATGTTTATCATGTTTTGCATCTTGTTTACTTAGAACGACGGTAGTAAATAAGATGATCCCTCATAATAATTTCAAGAAGTGTTCCCCCTGACTGTGCACCGTTGCGACAGTTCGCTGTTTCAAAACACCACGTGATGATCGGGTGTTTTATTCAGATGTTCACATACAACGGGTGTAAGACAGATTTACACATGCAAACACTTAGGTTGACTTGACGAGCCTAGCATGTACATACATGGCCTCGGAACACAGAAGACCGAAAGATCGAGCATGAGTCGTATAGAAGATACGATCAACATGAAGATGTTCACCGATGTTGACTAGTCCGTCTCACGTGATGATCAGACACGGCCTAGTTAACTCGGATCATGTAATACTTAGATGACTGGAGGGATGTCTAATCTAAGTGGGAGTTCATTAATATTTTGATTAGATGAACTTAATTATCATGAACTTAGTCTAAAATCTTTACAATATGTCTTGTAGATCAAATGGCCAACGTAGTCCTCAACTTCAACGCGTTCCTAGAGAAAACCAAGCTGAAAGACGATGGCAGCAACTATACGGACTGGGTCCGGAACCTGAGGATCATCCTCATAGCTGCCAAGAAAGATTATGTCCTACAAGCACCGCTAGGTGAAGCTCCCGTCCCACAGAACCAAGACGTTATGAACGCTTGGCAGACACGTGTTGATGACTACTCCCTCGTTCAGTGCGGCATGCTTTACAACTTAGAGCCGGGGCTCCAAAAGCGTTTTGAGAGACATGGAGCATATGAGATGTTCGAAGAGCTGAAAATGGTTTTTCAAGCTCATGCCCGGATCGAGAGATATGAAGTCTCCGATAAGTTCTTCAGCTGTAAGATGGAGGAAAATAGTTCTGTCAGTGAGCACATACTCACTATGTCTGGGTTACATAACCGCTTGTCTCAGCTGGGAGTTAATCTCCCGGATGATGCGGTCATTGACAGAATCCTCCAGTCGCTTCCACCAAGCTACAAGAGCTTTGTGATGAACTTCAACATGCAGGGGATGCAAAAGACCATTCCTGAGTTGTTCTCAATGCTGAAATCAGCGGAGGTAGAAGTCAAGAAGGAACATCAAGTGTTGATGGTCAATAAAACCACTAAGTTCAAGAAAGGCAAGGGTAAAAAGAACTTCAAGAAGGACGGCAAGGAAGTTGCCGCGCCCGGCAAGCAAGCTGCCGGGAAGAAGCCAAAGAATGGACCCAAGCCCGAGACTGAGTGCTTTTATTGCAAGGGAAGCGGTCACTGGAAGCGGAACTGCCCTAAGTACTTAGTAGACAAGAAGGCCGGCAAAACAAAAGGTATATGTGATATACATGTAATTGATGTGTACCTTACTAGTGTCCGTAGTAGCTCCTGGGTATTTGATACCGGTGCAGTTGCTCACATTTGTAACTCAAAGCAGGGGCTGCGGAATAAGCGGAAACTGGCAAAGGACGAGGTGACGATGCGCGTCGGGAATGGTTCCAAGGTCAATGTGATCGCCGTCGGCACGCTACCTCTGTATCTACCTTCGGGATTAGTTTTAAACCTTAATAATTGTTATTTAGTGCCAGCTTTGAGCATGAATATTGTATCGGGATCTCGTTTAATTCGAGATGGCTACTCATTTAAATCTGAGAATAATGGTTGTTCTATTTATATGAGAGATATGTTTTATGGTCATGCTCCTATGGTGAATGGTTTATTCTTTATGAATCTCGAACGTGATGCTACACATGTTCATAATGTGAGTACCAAAAGAAGTAAAGTTGATAATGATAGTCCCACATACTTGTGGCACTGCCGCCTTGGTCACATAGGTGTCAAACGCATGAAGAAGCTCCATACAGATGGACTTTTAGAGTCTCTTGATTATGAATCATTTGACACGTGCGAACCATGCCTGATGGGTAAAATGACCAAGACTCCGTTCTCAAGAACAATGGAGCGAGCAACCAACTTATTGGAAATCATACATACTGATGTGTGCGGTCCAATGAGCGTTGAGGCTCGCGGTGGCTATCGTTATGTTCTCACCCTCACTGATGACTTGAGTAGATATGGGTATGTCTACTTAATGAAACACAAGTCTGAAACCTTTGAAAAGTTCAAGGAATTTCAGAGTGAGGTTGAAAATCAACGTGACAGGAAAATCAAGTTTCTACGATCAGATCATGGAGGAGAATACTTGAGTCACGAGTTTGGCACACACTTAAGAAAATGTGGAATAGTTTCACAACTCACGCCGCCTGGAACACCTCAGCGTAACGGTGTGTCCGAACGTCGTAATCGCACTCTATTGAATATGGTACGGTCTATGATGTCTCTTGCTGATTTACCGCTATCTTTTTGGGGCTATGCTTTAGAGACTGCCGCATTCACTTTAAATAGGGCTCCGTCAAAATCCGTTGAGACGACACCGTATGAATTATGGTTTGGGAAGAAACCTAAGTTGTCGTTTCTAAAAGTTTGGGGATGCGATGCTTATGTCAAGAAACTTCAACCTGAAAAGCTCAAACCCAAGTCGGAAAAATGCGTCTTCATAGGATACCCAAAAGAAACTATTGGGTATACCTTCTACCTCAGATCCGAAGGCAAGATCTTTGTTGCCAAGAATGGGTCCTTTCTAGAGAAAGAGTTTCTCTCGAAAGGAGTAAGTGGGAGGAAAGTAGAGCTTGATGAAGTATTACCTCTTGAACCGGAAAATGGCGCAACTCAAGAAAATGTTTCTGAGGTGCCTGCACCAACTAGAGAGGAAGTTAATGATAATGATCAAGATACTTCTGATCAAGCCCCTACTGAAATTCGAAGGTCTACAAGGACACGTTCCGCACCAGAGTGGTACGACAACCCTGTCTTGGAAATCATGCTGTTAGACAACGGTGAACCTTCGAACTATGAAGAAGCGATGGCGGGTCCAGATTCCGACAAATGGCTAGAAGCCATGAAATCCGAGATAGGATCCATGTATGAAAATGAAGCATGGACTTTGACTGACTTGCCCGTTGAACGGCGAGCCATAGAAAATAAATGGATCTTTAAGAAGAAGACAGACGCGGATGGTAATGTGATCATCTATAAAGCTCGGCTTGTCGCTAAGGGTTATCGACAAGTTCAAGGGGTTGAATACGATGAGACTTTCTCACCGGTAGCGAAGCTGAAGTCCGTCTGAATCATGTTAGCAATTGCCGCATTCTACGATTATGAAATATGGCAAATGGACGTCAAAACGGCATTCCTTAATGGTTTCCTTAAGGAAGAATTGTATATGATGCAGCCGGAAGGTTTTGTCGATCCTAAGAATGTTGACAAGGTGTGCAAGCTCCAACGCTCGATTTATGGGCTGGTGCAAGCATCTCGGAGTTGGAACATTCACTTTGATGAGATGATCAAAGCGTTTGGGTTTACGCAGACTTATGGAGAAGCCTGCGTTTACAAGAAAGTGAGTGGGAGCTCTGTAGCATTTCTCATATTATATGTAGATGACATACTTTTGATGGGAAATGATATAGAACTCTTGGACAGCACTAAGGCCTACTTGAATAAAAGTTTTTCAATGAAGGACCTTGGAGAAGCTGCTTATATATTAGGCATCAAAATCTATAGAGATAGATCGAGACGCCTCATAGGTCTTTCACAAAGTACATACCTTGATAAGATATTGAAGAAGTTCAATATGGATCAATCTAAGAAGGGGTTCTTGCCTGTGTTACAAGGTATGAAATTGAGCTCAGCTCAATGTCCGACCACGGCAGAAGATATAGAAGAGATGAGCGTCATCCCCTATGCATCAGCCATAGGTTCTATTATGTATGTCATGCTGTGTACCAAACCTGATGTAAACCTTGCCGTAAGTTTGGTAGGAAGGTACCAAAGTAATCCCGGCAAGGAACACTGGACAGCGGTCAAGAATATCCTGAAGTACCTGAAAAGGACTAAGGAAATGTTTCTCGTTTATGGAGGTGACGAAGAGCTCGTCGTAAAGGGTTACGTCGACGCTAGCTTCGACACAGATCTGGATGACTCTAAGTCACAAACCGGATACGTGTATATTTTGAATAGTGGGGCAGTAAGCTGGTGCAGTTGCAAGCAAAGCGTCGTGGCGGGATCTACATGTGAAGCGGAGTACATGGCGGCCTCGGAGGCAGCACATGAAGCAATATGGGTGAAGGAGTTCATCACCGACCTAGGAGTCATACCCAATGCGTCGGGGCCGATCAAGCTCTTCTGTGACAACACTGGAGCTATTGCACTTGCCAAGGAGCCCAGGTTTCACAAGAAGACAAGGCACATCAAGCGTCGCTTCAACTCCATTCGTGAAAATGTTCAAGATGGAGACATAGAGATTTGTAAAGTACATACGGACCTGAATGTAGCAGATCCGTTGACTAAACCTCTCCCTAGAGCAAAACATGATCAACACCAGAATTCCATGGGTGTTCGATTCATCACAATGTAACTAGATTATTGACTCTAGTGCAAGTGGGAGACTGTTGGAAATATGCCCTAGAGGCAATAATAAAAGCATTATTATTATATTTCCTTGTTCATGATAATTGTCTTTATTCATGCTATAATTGTGTTATCCGGAAATCGTAATACATGTGTGGATAACAGACACCAACATGTCCCTAGTAAGCCTCTAGTTGACTAGCTCGTTGATCAATAGATAGTCATGGTTTCCTGACTATGGACATTGGATGTCATTGATAACGAGATCACATCATTAGGAGAATGATGTGATGGACAAGACCCAATCCTAAACATAGCACAAGATCGTATAGTTCGTTTGCTAGAGTTTTCCAATGTCAAAGTATCTTTTCCTTAGACCATGAGATCGTGTAACTCCCGGGTATCGTAGGAGTGCTTTGGGTATACCAAACGTCACAACGTAACTGGGTGACTATAAAGGTAGACTACGGGTATCTCCGAAAGTGTCTGTTGGGTTGACATGGATCAAGACTGGGATTTGTCACTCCGTATGACGGAGAGGTATCACTGGGCCCACTCGGTAATGCATCATCATAATGAGCTCAAAGTGACCAAGAGTCTGGTCACGGGATCATGCATTACGGTACGAGTAAAGTAACTTGCCGGTAACGAGATTGAACGAGGTATTGGGATACCGACGATCGAATCTCGGGCAAGTAACATATCGATTGACAAAGGGAATTGCATACGGGGTTGATTGAATCCTCGACATCGTGGTTCATCCGATGAGATCATCGTGGAGCATGTGGGAGCCAACATGGGTATCCAGATCCCGCTGTTGGTTATTGACCGGAGAGTCGTCTCGGTCATGTCTGCTTGTCTCCCGAACCCGTAGGGTCTACACACTTAAGGTTCGGTGACGCTAGGGTTGTGAAGATATGTATATGCAGTAACCCGAATGTTGTTCGGAGTCCCGGATGAGATCCCGGACGTCACGAGGAGTTCCGGAATGGTCCGGAGGTAAAGAATTATATATAGGAAGTGCTGTTTTGGCCATCGGGACAAGTTTCGGGGTTGTCGGTATTGTACTGGGACCACCGGAGGGGTCCCGCGGGCCCACCGAGTGGGGCCACCTGTCCCGGGGGGTCACATGGGCTGTAGGGGGTGCGCCTTGGCCTATATGGGCCAAGGGCACCAGCCCCTATAGGCCCATGCGCCTAGGGTTTCCACAAAGGAAGAGTCCAAGTGGTGGAAGGCACCTCGAGGTGCCTTGGGGAGGAGGGAAACCTCCCCTTGGCAGCCGCACCTAGGAGATTGGATCTCCTAGGCTGCGCACCACCCCCCTTGGCCCTCCTATATATAGTGACGGAGAGGAGGGACTTCATACCCCAGCCCCCGGCGCCTCCCTCTCTCCCCGTTACGTCTCCCTCTTGTAGCATAGGCGAACCCTGCTACTGTGACGCCCTGCATCCACCACCACGCCGTCATGCTGCTGGATCTTCATCAACCTCCCCTTCCCCTTGCTGGATCAAGAAGGAGGAGACGTCTCCCGTCCCGTACGTGTGTTGAACGCGGAGGTGCCGTCCGTTCGGCGCTGGTCATCGGTGATTTGGATCACGTCGAGTACACCTTCCTCATCCCCATTCTTTGAACGCTTCCGCGCGTGATCTACAAAGGTATGTAGATGCAATCCGATCACTCGTTGCTAGATGAACTCCTAGATGGATCTTGGTGAAACGAGTAGGAAAATTTTTGTTTTCTGCAACGTTCCCAACAACGGTTTCCTGACCATTGACATTGGATGTCATTGATAACGGGATCACATCATTAGGAGAATGATGTGATGGACAAGACCCAATCCTATGCATAGCACTAGATCGTGTAGTTCGTATGCTAAAGCTTTTCTAATGTCAAGTATCATTTCCTTAGACCATGAGATTGTGCAACTCCCGGATACCGTAGGAATACTTTGGGTGTGCCAAACGTTACAACGTAACTGGGTGACTATAAAGGTGCACTACGGGTATCTCCGAAAGTGTCTGTTGGGTTGGCACGAATTGAGACTGGGATTTGTCACTCCGTGTGACGAAGAGGTATCTCTGGGCCCACTCGGTAGGACATCATTATAATGTGCACAATGTGATCAAGGAGTTGATCACGGGATGCTGTTGGTTATTGACCGGAGAATGTCTCGGTCATGTCTGCATGCCTCCCGAACCCGTAGGGTCTACACACTTAAGGTTCGGTGACGCTAGGGTTATAGAGATATTAGTATGCGGTAACCCAAAAGTTGTTTGGAGTCCCGGATGAGATCCCGGATGTCACGAGGAGTTCCGGAATGGTCCGAAGGTAAAGAATTATATATAGGAAGTGCTATTTCGGCCATCGGGACAAGTTTTGGGGTCACCGGTATTGTACCGGGACCACCGGAAGGGTCCCGGGGGTCCACCGGGTGGGGCCACCTGCCCCGGGGGGCCACATGGGCTGTAGGGGTGTGTGCCTTGGCCTATATGGGCCAAGGGCACCAGCCCCAAGAGGCCCATGCGCCAAGAGATAAGGGAAAGGAAGAGTCCTAAAAGGGGAAGGCACCTCCTAGGTGCCTTGGGGAGGAGGGACTCCTCCCTAGCCACACCCTTCCTTGGAGGAAGGGCCAAGGCTGCGCCCCCCCCCTCTCCCTTGGCCCTATATATAGTGGGGGGAAGGGAGGGCAGCCCCACCTAAGCCCTGGCGCCTCCCTCTCCCTCCCGTGACACATCTCCCTCCTCCCGCAGCGCTTGGCGAAGCCCTGTTGGAATCCCGCTACTTCCACCACCACGCCGTCGTGCTGCTGGATCTCCATCAACCTCTCCTTCCTCCTTGCTGGATCAAGAAGGAGGAGACATCGCTGCTCCGTACGTGTGTTGAACGCGGAGGTGCCGTCCGTTCGGCGCTAGGATCATCGGTGATTTGAATCACGACGAGTACGACTCCATCAACCCCGTTCTCTTGAACGCTTCCGCGCGCGATCTACTAGGGTATGTATATCCACTCCTCCCTCGTTGCTAGATGACTCCATAGATTGATCTTGGTGACACATAGGAAAATTTTGAATTATTTCTGCGTTCCCCAACAGTGGCATCATGAGCTAGGTCTATGCGTAGTTACTATGCACGAGTAGAACACAAAGTAGTTGTGGGCGTTGATCTTGTTCAATATGCTTACCATTACTAGTCCAATCTTGATTCGGCGGCATTGTGGGATGAAGCGGCCCGGACCAACCTTACACGTACGCTTACGTGAGACCGGTTCCACTGACAAACATGCACTAGTTGCATAAGGTGGCTGGCGGGTGTCTGTCTCTCCCACTTTAGTCGGATCAGATTCGATGAAAAGGGTCCTTATGAAGGGTAAATAGCAATTGACATATCACGTCGTGGTTTTGCGTAGGTAAGAAACGTTCTTGCTAGAAACCCATAGCAGCCACGTAAAACATGCAAACAACAATTAGAGGATGTCTAACTTGTTTTTGCAGGGTAATGCTATGTGATGTGATATGGCCAAAGGATGTGATGAATGATATATGTGATGTATGAGATGATCATGTTCTTGTAATAGGAATCACGACTTGCATGTCAATGAGTATGACAACCGGCAGGAGCCATAGGAGTTGTCTTTATTTATTTATGACCTGCGTGTCAACTTAAACGTCATGTAATTACTTTACTTTATTGCTAACCGTTAGCTGTAGAAGTAGAAGTAATAGTTGGCGAGACAACTTCATGAAGACACGATGATGGAGATCATGATGATGGAGATCATGGTGTCATGCCGGTGACGATGATGATCATGGAGCCCCGAAGATGGAGATCAAAAGGAGCAATATGATATTGGCCATATCATGTCACCATTTGATTTCATGTGATGTTTATCATGTTTATACATCTTATTTGCTTAGAACGACGGTAGTAAATAAGATGATCCCTCATTAAAATTTCAAGAAAGTGTTCCCCCTAGCTGTGCACCCTTGCGAAAAGTTCGTGGTTTCGAAGCACCACGTGATGATCGGGTGTGATAGATTCTCACGTTCGAATACAACGGGTGTTGACGAGCCTAGCATGTACAGACATGGCCTCGGAACACATGCAAACACTTAGGTTGACTTGACGAGCCTAGCATGTACAGACATGGCCTCGGAACACAGAAGACCGAAAGGTCGAGCATGAGTCGTATGGTAGATACGATCAACATGAAGATGTTCACCGATGTTGACTAGTCCGTCTCACGTGATGATCGGACACGGCCTAGTTGACTCGGATCATGTAATCACTTAGATGACTAGAGGGATGTCTATCTGAGTGGGAGTTCATAAGATGAACTCGTTTATCCTGAACATAGTCAAAAAGGATTTTGCAAATTATGTCGTAGCTCGCGCTTTAGTTCTACTGTTTAGATATGTTCCTAGAGAAAATTTAGTTGAAAGTTGATAGTAGCAATTATGCGGACTAGGTCCGTAAACTGAGGATTGTCCTCATTGCTTCATAGAAGGCTTATGTCCTTAATGCACCGCTCAGTGTGCTGAACCTCAAACGTTGTCTGTGGATGTTGCGAACATCTGACATACACATTTTGATAACTACGTGATAGTTCAGTTAAACGGTTTAGAGTTGAGGCACCGAAGACGTTTTGAAACATCGCGAAACATATGAGATGTTTCGAGGGCTGAAATTGGGATTTCAGGCTCGTGCCCACGTCAAGAGGTATAAGACCTCCGACGATTTTCTTAGCCTGCAAACTAAGGGAGAAAAGCTCAATTGTTGAGCTTGTGCTCAGATTGTCTGAGTACAACAATCATTTGAATCGAGTGGGAGTTGATCTTCCAGATAAGATAGTGATGTTTCTCCGAAGTCATTACCACCAAGCTGCTAGAGCTTCGTGATGAACTATAATATATCAGGGACATATATGATGATCCTTGAGATATTCGCGATGTTTGACACCAAAGTAGAAATCAAGAAGGAGCATCAATTGTTGATGGTTGGTGAAACCACTAGTTTCAAGAAGGGCAAGGGCAAGAAGGGATACTTCATGAAACGGCAATTCAGCTGCTGCTCTAGTGAAGAGACCCAAGGTTGAACCCAAACCCGAGACTAAGTGCTTCTGTAATAAGGGGAACAGCCACTGGAGCAGAATTACCCTAGATACTTGGTAGATGAGAAGGCTGGCAAGGTCGATAGAAGTATATTGGATATACATTGTGTTGATGTGTACTTTACTAGTACTCCTAGTAGCACCAGGGTATTAGATACCGGTTCGGTTGCTAAGTGTTAGTAACTCGAAATAAGAGCTACGGAATAAACAGAGACTAGCTAAAGGTGAGATGACGATATGTGTTGGAAGTATTTCCAAGGTTGATCAAATATCGTACGCTCCCTCTACCATCGAGATTGGTGTTTGCGTTGAGCATAGACATGATTGGATTATGTCTATCGCAATACGGTTATTCATTTAAGGAGAATAATGGTTACTCTGTTTATTTGAATAATACCTTCAATGGTCTTGCACCTAAAATGAATGGTTTATTGAATCTCGATCGTAGTGATACACATGTTCATGCCAAAAGATATAAGATAGTAATGATAGTACCACCTACTTGTGGCACTGCCACGTAAGTCATATCGGTATAAAACGCATGAAGAAGCTCCATGTTGATGGATCTTTGGGCTCACTCGTTTTTGAAAAGTTTGAGACATGCGAACCATGTCTATTGGTGTATATGCATGAAGAAACTCCATGCAAATGGACCGTTTGGACTCACTTGATTTTGAATCACTTGAGATATGCAAATCATACCACATGGGCAAGATGACTGAAAGCCTCGGTTTCAGTAAAATGGAAACTAGAAAGCAACTTGTTGGAAGTAATACATTTTGATGTGTGCAGTCCAATGAGTGCTGAGGCGTGTAGTGGATATCGTTATGTTCTTACTTCACAGATGATTTGAGTAGATGTTGAGTATATTTACTTGATGAATCACGAGTCTGAATTATTGAAAGGTTCAAGTAATTTCAGGGTGAAGTTGAAAGATCGTCGTGACAAGAGGATAAAAGATTTATGATATGATCATAGAGATGAATATCTTAATTACGAGTTTGGCACAGAATTAAGACATTGTGGAAATTGTTTCACAACTAATACAGCCTGGAACACCATAGTGTGATGGTGTGTCCGAACATCATAACTGCACCCTATTGGATATGATGCATACTATGATGTCTCTTATCGCATTACCACGATAGTTTATGGGTTAGGCATTAGAGACAACCGCATTCACTTTAAATAGGGCACCACGTGATTCTGATGAGATGACACCGTATGAACTATGGTTTAGAGAAACCTAAGCTGTCATTTCTTAAAAGTTTGGGGCTGCGACGCTTATGTGAAAAAGTTTCAGGCTGATAAGCTCGAACCCAAAGCGGATAAATGCATCTTCATAGGGCACCCAAAACAGTTGGGTATACCTCCTGTCTCAGATCCGAAAGCAATAAGGGATTGTTTCTAGAATCGGGTCCTTTCTCGAGGAAAAGTTTCTCTCGAAAGAATTGAGTGGGAGGATGGTGGAGACTTGATGAGGTTATTGAACCGTCTCTTCAACTAGTATCTGATGGGGCACAGGAAGTTGTTCCTGTGGCACCTACACCAATTGAAGTGGAAGCTTATGATAGTGATCATGAAACTTCATATCAAGTCACTACCAAACCTCGTGGGATGACAAGAATGCGTACTACTTCAGAGTGGTACGTAATCCTGTCTTGGAAGTCATGTTGCTAGACAACAATGAACCTACGAGCTATGAAGAAGCGATGGTGGGCCCGGATTCCGATAAATGGCTCGAGGCCATAAAATCCGAGAGAGGATCCATGTATGAAAACAAAGTGTAGACTTTGGCAGAACGGCTCGATGGTCGTAAGGCTGTTGAGTACAGATGGATTTTAAAAGGAAGACGGACAATGATGGTAAGTA
This sequence comes from Triticum aestivum, assembly GCF_018294505.1. NCBI lineage: Eukaryota > Viridiplantae > Streptophyta > Magnoliopsida > Poales > Poaceae > Triticum > Triticum aestivum. Next base: position 605,846,314 of record NC_057809.1, read on the forward strand.
TCACCATTAAGAAAGCTCGACTTGTCATTAAGAAGTTTCTTGACAAGTTCAAGGAGTTGACTACGGTGAGACTTTCTCACTCGTAGCGGTGCTAAGAGTCTGTTGGAATTATATTAGCGATTACTGCATTATTTATGAAATCTTGCAAATAGGATGTCAAAACATTGTTTCCTCGACGATTTTCTTGAGGAAAGGTTGTATGTGATACAGACGGAAGGTTTTGTCAATCCTGAAAGATGCTAATAAGTATGCAAAGCTCCAGCAATCCTTCTAAGGACTGGAGTAAGCATCTCGGAGTTGGAATGTATGCTTTGATGAGATGATCAAAGATTTTGGGTGTATACAAAGTTTATGAGAAACTTGTATTTCCAAAGAAGTGAGTGGGAGCACTATAGAATTTCTGATGAGTATATGTTGTTGACATATTGTTGATCAGAAATGACGTAGAATTTCTGGAAAGCATATAGGGTTATTTGGAAAGTGTTTTTCAATGGAAGACCTGGATTAAGCTACTTGAGCATTAAGCATAAAGATCTATAAGGATAGATCAAAACACTTAATGGTACTTTCAAATGAGCACATACCTTGACATGATCTTGAAGGTGTTCAAGATGGATCAGTCAAAGAAGGAGTTCTTGCCTGAGTTATAAGGTACGAAGTTAAGACTTAAAGCTCGACCACGGCAGAATAGAGAGAAAGGACGAAGGTCGTCCCCTATGCTTAAAACGTAGGCTCTACACTATGCTATGATGTGTACCGCACCTGAAGTGTGCCTTGCCATGAGTCAGTCAAGGGGTACAAGAGTGATCCAAGAATGGATCACAGGACAGCGGTCAAAGTTATCCTTAGTAACTAGTGGACTAAGGAATTTTCTCGATTATGGAGGTGGTAAAAGAGTTCGTCGTAAAGGGTTACGTCGATGCAAGCTTAACACCTATCTGGATAGCTCTGAGTAGAGATACCGGATACGTATAATGGAGCAACAATTTAGAATAGCTCCAAGTAGAACAGTTATTTGGAATAGCTCCAAATAGAACGTGGTAGCTACATCTAGGAGATGACATAGAGATTTGTAAAGCACACATGGATCTGAAAGGTTCAGACCCGTTGACTAAAACCTCTCTCACAAGCAACATGATCAAACCCAGAACTCATTGAGTGCTAATCACATAGTGATGTGAACTAGATTATTGACTCTAGTAAACTCTTTGGATATTGGTTACATGGCGATGTGACCTGTGAGTGTTAATCACATGGCGATGCGAACTAGATTATTGACTCTAGTGCAAGTGGGAGACTGTTGGAAATATGCCCTAGAGGCAATAATAAATTGATTATTATTATATTTCCTTGTTCATGATAATCGTTTATTATCCATGCTAGAATTGTATTGATAGGAAACTCAGATACATGTGTGGATACATAGACAACACCATGTCCCTAGTAAGCCTCTAGTTGACTAGCTCGTTGATCAATAGATGGTTACGGTTTCCTGACCATGGACATTGGATGTCATTGATAACGGGATCAGATCATTAGGAGAATGATGTGATGGACAAGACCCAATCCTAAGCATAGCACTAGATCGTGTAGTTCGTATGCTAAAGCTTTTCTAATGTCAAGTATCATTTCCTTAGACCATGAGATTGTGCAACTCCCGGATACCGTAGGAATACTTTGGGTGTGCCAAACGTCACAACGTAACTGGGTGACTATAAAGGTGCACTACGGGTATCTCCGAAAGTGTCTGTTGGGTTGGCACGAATTGAGACTGGGATTTGTCACTCCGTGTGACGGAGAGGTATCTCTGGGCCCACTCGGTAGGACATCATTATAATGTGCACAATGTGATCAAGGAGTTGATCACGGGATGATGTGTTACGGAACGAGTAAAGAGACTTGCCGGTAACGAGATTGAACAAGGTATCGGGATACCGACGATCGAATCTCGGGCAAGTATCATACCAATGGACAAAGGGAATTGCATACGGGATTGATTAAGTCCTTGACATCGTGGTTCATCTGATGAGATCATCGTGGAACATGTGGGAACCAACATGGGTATCCAGATCCCGCTGTTGGTTATTGACCGGAGAACGTCTCGGTCATGTCTGCATGCCTCCCGAACCCGTAGGGTCTACACACTTAAGGTTCAGTGACGCTAGGGTTATAGAGATATTAGTATGTGGTAACCCAAAATTTGTTTGGAGTCCCGGATGAGATCCCGGACGTCACGAGGAGTTCCGGAATGGTCCGGAGGTAAAGAATTATATATAGGAAGTGCTATTTTGGCCATCGGGATAAGTTTCGGGGTCACCGGTATTGTACCGGGACCACCGGAAGGGTCCCGGGGGTCCACCGGGTGGGGCCACCTGCCCCGGGGGGCCACATGGGCTGTAGGGGTGTGTGCCTTGGCCTATATGGGCCAAGGGCACCAGCCCCAAGAGGCCCATGCGCCAAGAGATAAGGGAAAGGAAGAGTCCTAAAAGGGGAAGGCACCTCCTAGGTGCCTTGGGGAGGAGGGACTCCTCCCTAGCCGCACCCTTCCTTGGAGGAAGGGCCAAGTCTGCGCCCCCCCCCCCCTCTCCCTTGGCCCTATATATAGTGAGGGGGAAGGGAGGGCAGCCCCACCTAAGCCCTAGCGCCTCCCTCTCCTTCCCGTGACACATCTCCCTCCTCCCGCAGCGCTTGGCGAAGCCCTGTTGGAATCCCGCTACTTCCACCACCACGCCGTTGTGCTGCTGGATCTCCATCAACCTCTCCTTCCCCCTTGCTGGATCAAGAAGGAGGAGACGTCGCTGCTCCGTACGTGTGTTGAACGCGGAGGTGCCGTCCGTTCGGCGCTAGGATCATCGGTGATTTGAATCACGACGAGTACGACTCCATCAACCCCGTTCTCTTGAACGCTTCCGCGCGCGATCTACAAGGGTATGTAGATCCACTCCTCCCTCGTTGCTAGATGACTCCATAGATTGATCTTGGTGACACGTAGGAAAATTTTGAATTATTGCCGCGTTCCCCAACAGTATCTTCTCTGCTCATGTTTCCACATAAAGCCCAATCATGTATATGTACTGATGGCAGCATGCATTCCAAGTTAGAGAGGTTCCAATGCTTTCCTTTTTCACATCCGTGCTTATCTTCTTGTATTGTTTAGCAACGAGATCAATAGTAGCACTTGGCCAGAATATGAATTTTTAGTGCTTCTGAATTTCAATGACAACTGGTACTGAATTTTAACTAAGTGCTTCTGATATGTCAATGACAAGTGTATTGAATTCTAACTAAGTGCTTCTGAAATTTCTTGTGATGTATGGGTTTTCTGAGTGTAAGGCCCCGTTCGGTGTCCATCCGCTCCACTGCTCCGCTCCGGGAGCGGATGGAGCTGCAGTGAAAAGTCTTGGAGCGGGCGAAACGATGCTTCACAGATCCACGGATTTCAACGAGCCAGTGCATTGCCGAACGGGGCCTAAATATTGATGATTTGGTACTACATACAGGACTGCTATTTTTTGATGTGTTAAGGACTGCTAAGTCTGAATTTTAATGTATCAAATTCGGTAGTACTGAATATATAAATGTTGTTTGTACTCTTTAATGACTCGAACACAAATTGTTGTTTGTATGTCTAATGGCCGAGTCTCTCCTTTATGTTCTGTTGCGCTGAATGCCTGAGTGTCAAGTGTTGGGTAGTTTTCATGTCAAAAAGAAAAGTGGGGGTTGTTTTCACTTGCGCCAATGTTTGGATGGCTGAATTGGGCGCATGTTGCTGTGAATGCAGTCACTGGATCCCAGTCCCGCCTGCCCTGGCTTCCATCGTACGCCTGGGAGCCGGACCAAGAACGTGTGTAAGCCGGTCTATGAAAAGTGGTAAACAGCGAGACCATAGAGTACCAGCATGATGGGTCCATCAATAAATGATGATTGTTCCATGTCAGAAACACTGTACATAAAGCACCCACCCTATATCAATACGGCTCATTATACCCTTTGATGGCAAATCCCTATGAGGATCGATGATGCAGATAATATGACTATATAGTAGTATGACCCATATTGAATTTTCGAAACTTCTTAGTGCATATTGTTTTGTCTCAATTTCCATAAATTCAATGTGCAAGTTGCATTATTATTGTCCGAACTAAATTACATCTAAGACTTGAACAGTGAGTGATGCCTCCTTTAATGAGTGAATTATATGGGGCGTGCTACGCGTCCGCCGGCTGATCTTTTTAACAGATCAGCCGGGTCGCTAGCCAAAATGATGTGTTGCATGGAGCGGCTGAATGCGTCTTCACCATTGCAACACAGACTTTGTTGCAAAATTATTTTATTTTCGCAACACGAGTCTTGTTGCAGCAGCTGTTTTGTCGCATTTTTTTCTTTTTTACCTGAGTTTGTTTTGCAATTTTTGCAACTAAGGTCTTGTTGCAGAAAAATTTCTGCAACAGAGATTTTGTTGCAAAACATAAACCGTCATAGTCCATTGCAACACCGCGTCTGTTTCAGAAACATAGCACTTGTTGCAGAAGCGTGTTCGATGAAGGATGGTATGCTCGCCCTCAATTGGACACGTGTCACACAGGGAAGGTGGCGGACGCGGCCACTGCGATCCGCTGGGTGATGGTAAGCATTTCCCAAATTATATAGTGTAGTTGCATCTTCTATTCTGTTTGAGCATGTAGGTGTGTGCTTCCTCGCTTTTACCTTGTAAGTTGTCCTCAATTTGTTGTTTTTGTTTAGGTTTGGATTTTTTTCTTCAACCCGCAAGGCCCGTCCAGTTGTGAGCTATGATGAATTTGTTAAGCGTTGGAGGAGAACATTGCACATCCGAGCTACGCTGAATGTAGTGAGGCAACCATGAATTGGGTATTTCACATGAGGGAGGGGAGAGGAGAGGAACATTTTCATTTTCTTGCTTTCGATGATAATTTCAATTCATAGTTTCTCTACAACACACGAGTGGTATTGGTGGGCTCATGATGAAAGTGGCGCCGGCAGAATCACTATGCACTGGATGGGGAGGCAGTTGTCACCGTTGTCCCTCGGTGCTAGCCTGCCGTGGCGGCTTCACTCGCTTGCTCCCTGAGAATACGAGTTCATAGGGTCGTGAGTTGCTGCGGATTTGTTTTTATCCCTTTTACAGTATTTTTTATCTATCCCTAACATACTGAGTCATTTTGTAGCTTTGGTTTCCCATATATGCCAGCCTAAATATCCCATGGTTAACATATTTGCATGGTTAGTGGACATTGTCCCTTCATTTTGTATTCAGTGATGGATGAAAAGTCTGAAATGGCAATTCTGCTGTATTATTCAATTTGACCTAATATTAAGTTTTTTATATTGCTGATAGAAATAAATTTTTTTCGCCTGATTTAGGAAGTGCACACAGGTAAGTCAGCATATTCTATAGCTCTTTCAGAGGTGAAAGCACATGCATGTTGCCTTCGAAATTGCTATCTCTAAAGCATACGCACATTGCACTAACAACTAGGCGGAGGTTCAGACATCATAGCTGTTAGTGACCGGTCCATTCGACCGTGCGTATAGGGACGGTTTGGGGTGCCAGGACGTCGATGCTCTCAAGTGGGGTGTAGTGGAAGTGGTTGGATCGACGAGTGAAGAGAGAACACAAAAAATTGGAGGAAGACCAGCGACAAGCGAGTTCAACTAAAACATAAATTTCTTGTTAGTTAATCGCAAAGGCACTCCCTTGGAACTAACATGCATCATGACCATACTAATACATTTTATTTGCATTATTACTATATATTCAAGATAATATTAATTTAGCAAATTGCAGAGATTTTTTTGGCTATTTTTTTGTTATGATCTGGTGGAATGGTAAAGAATTAGTTTCTGATTTGTACAGTGAGTATTCCCTGTTACACATATTAAGACCTTCAACCTGAAGGATTCATGCTAATTGCATATATTGCTTGTGCATGATGGGTACGAGTTGAGGAAGACGTTTTTATTATACTTGCTCAAATATTGTGTCAATGAAGATAAATACAACATTTCTGATATTGTGCGAGAATTTCTTAAGCGCATTAAATAAATCTTAATTTGTAATCGATTTTTAGGTAGATCATCGTTTTATTTGTATGCATGGCCAAATTGACTTTTTGTTATCGATTTACATTGCAAGTGAAGTGGATTTAAATTATTACTCGATTGTGCCCATGCTATCTTTCTTTATATATGAAATTTAACATGCATTATGTTTGCGTAATTCCAGCGAAATATTTCAAAAGCCCATGGCAACGCATGGGCATTATACTAGTTATGATAGATAGAGAGCAGTATGTAGATAACCGTATGACGTTATAGAAGAAGAGAATGGGCTAAGGAAATGGCCCAAAAACAAAAAAAAAAAAAACGAAAAATCAGCGGGTCACAACATGGCTACAATCTCACAGTGAATCCCTGAAGGGTGCTGCATGCAGATGGCTCCTCTTTTCGTAAAGAATGCAAATGGCTCCCGCGGTACGCCAGAGCGGCCGATGGATTGCATAATGCTGCTGACAGAGGAGATCTATGCCGGAAAATTCTACCGTTCTGCTCCAGCCAAAGCTCCCATGTGATAATTATGAATCACTCAGCAGGCGCAGTGCTGACAATCACTTCCCATATTAGTTGCAACTTATTTCAACCAACTTTTTGGGAATCTAAAGGTGCAATTTGCTTGTCCAATTCACAGCCATCTTGGTTGAGTTGCATAAGCTAGCTTGGTTAGTATCATCTCTCGTTGGATTGGAGGATGACACTGTTAATTAATTCAATTAGTTTAACACTAAAGTTAGCTTAGTTAGTATGTTCTCTCTTGGAATTTTTTTATCGTTTATCTCAATATTTGGACCGGATGATGATGATGCCATTAGTTTAAAAGATTGATATTGTTTTAGATGATACGTCCCCATCTCTAATAAACATAACCTCAAGGTAAAAGTGGAGTGGGGGGTTGATTGCTAGAGTAATAAACATAACCTCAAGGCTTCAGGTAACAACTAACATGAATATATGGTGTTTTATAGTTTGACAGACTTATCATCTCTAATCTTTATTGATACCTGTACTGAGAAAAAAAACTTGTTGGGTTGGCAGTGTGAGAAGGCACGCCATCCTGATGTGCCTGTAGCAGAGGGCAGTGCTGAGCTTCTCATGGTCCAAAAAATCTAAGGCTACAAAGTAATCAAGGTCGTCGCAATTCTTCTGAATTGAGGCGGCACCGAAGCCACAGTAGCAACATAGCCCAATCATTTCGCAACCATGAGTTTCATTTTGTTTCCCGATATGGTCCACATCCCACTCACATAAGTTGTCAACAAGTCAAAAAGGTGCCCCTAGTTAAATTTTTCGCACCCATTGGCTTAATTTTGTTTCTAGATATAATCCACTATCAAGATTTCACTGAAGTCGCGAACAAGTCAAAAAGGTGCCACTACTGATTCATGCTGTTATCCATGATATTGACGACCACGCATGCTATTAGCCATGATGTCGAAGGCCAAAGCAAGCTACGTACCACTAACTACTCCCTCCGTTCCAAAATAGATGATTCAAGTTTATACTAAAGTTAGTACAAAGTTGAGTCATCTATTTTGAAACGGAGGGAGTAGTGAACAAGTAGGCAACGACCTCGTAATTAAGTGGCTCTTCTTGACTCCAATGTTATTGTCAAGGTCGTGCATGACAGCAGGTGGTAAAGCAGTTCCTTCCACCTATACCTCCCGTATGGAGGTGGTCATGGCTGTTGAAGCTCGCCATCTATAGATGGCTGCCCGACGAGGGTTGACGTACGTGTACCATCGGCCAGGCCTTCGGCCGGGGGTTGACGGTGTCTTGAGGTTCAGATCGGCTCATATGATAGTGCCTGTAGATTTGCACTCCGAAAAAAACAGAGTATGTGTACCGCTGGCACTGAAGGAGTTTACCGTCTGGGGCTACCAAGTGAACTTCTGGCCCGACAATTTCTCTCAAAAGAGAAATGGTGATCTTGAGCGGTACACGGCCATGATGTTTGTTGTATTTTCTCTCACTATGTCCGGCTACAGTCCAGAATACCGATAAAATCAGGTTGGATCATTTTGAAGACCTTTCCTTTGGATTTATTACAATAGGCGTTGTTCGTTTTTGGTGTATTTATAATAAACACCTCTTTTCACTCCATTTCACCGCCTTTTACGAATAAAGCAAATCAGTCACATATACGTAGAAGAACTCGATTTAGTCAAACAAAATATAAATACAAATTTACAGCTTGACGAAAAATCACATTAAATCCACTAGTCTTCAATTTTAGAAAACAAACGCTGTAACTAGTTGTCCAATTGAAGAGAAGTTGGTTTTTCTCCTCTACACATTTCTTCTTTTTGCTGGGGCCCACCACACATTTCCTCCTTATAATCTCATAGCCTGCTTATGCTTTGCTGCGTATCCATCCAAATTCTAGCGCACAAACAGCTGCTTCATCCCAAGAATAATAATAAACACCAGCAATCGTAGCAGCATCTGCAGCGGCTGCTCTACCTCCTGCTGCTTGCTCCGCTCGACGCCAAGGAGCCCCGGACGATTTGGTGACTCGCAGTGCCTTCTTTAACCGGCAAGCGCCGTGCCACGCTGGATACAAAGAAACCACTAGCAGGATAAAAAATAGAAGGTCTGTAATTCATACTTCATCAAGTCGCTCTTTTGCATTTGTGTAGGAAAAACTCCTTTTGGGTGAAAAGATGTGCATTATTATATTAATTTGTACATACCAATATTTTGGATATTGTAGCATTTGCACGGTTGCGAGAAAACACATGTTCTGCCATCGACCATCAGTCCTGAGTCGACAGATGTAGTAAACAGAAAAACAAATTAGAAAGGATACACAAGTGCAATCTATAGTTGAAACAAAAAGAAATAAATTAGAACTCACGTTAAGTATTTTTAAGGAAAAAAAAAGATCCTGTTGAAGTACAATGCTGGACTAAAAAATCAATCCAATATTTTAGATCCCGTGGAAAGGATAAATAGCACAGGAAACTGAATAGTAGTTCTAAAAAGAGGAATTCGGAGAAAGGAAAATTGCACAAATACACTATCTTTAGGGTTGAGGTAAAAGAAAAGCCACAAGTCCAAGGGATTTTAATTAATATCCACAACTCCGTGGATAAGTTTTAACAAAAAAAAGACACATAATTTCTCTGATTAGTCACTTAACACGAAATATGACGCAGAGGTTCCACGTCTCGTTGACTAGAGGGACGGCTCAGCTTGAGTCGAGCCTGGTTCTGCTTGGCTTTTGTTCTCAACCAAATCTGATAAAAGGTGTGTTTTTTGTTACCACATTTCTGGACTTGTGCGTATCAGTTAAAATCCTCTGGACTTGTGGTTTTGTGCTGCATCAGCCTTAAAGGTTGTATATCCGTGCAATTTCCTCATTTATAAAATAATAATGGAAAAGGTAGAGAAGAAAATAATGGAATTGAAAATGTGTTAAACAATAGCAGAAGAGGTTAGCCATGAATTTTATCAGAATATGTTCACTGGTTTTGAAGTGTAGCATGTGGAATTACTTGAAGCTTACATTTCTTCTCTTATTCCCAGCATCTTCGATGCTCCCTGTTCTTCTGTTGCTTCTCTTGTCATATGTATTCCAAGCGGCATCAGTTAGAGCATTCAATAATAGGACTGATGTGGATTCCTTGCTGGTGTTCAAGGCAAGCATAAGCAACCAGCACGGTGTCCTAGCTGCATGGAACACAAGTACAGACTTCTGCCAGTGGCCAGGCATCGGTTGCAGCCTTAAGCATAAGCACAGGGTCACAGTGCTTAACCTCTCTTCGGAGGTCCTTGGTGGCACGATCGCACCTTCCATTGGGAACCTCTCTTTCTTGAGAATTCTAGATCTCAGGCGGAACAATCTGCAAGGTGAAATACCTTCATCCTTTGGTCGCCTGTCTCGCCTACGATATCTTAATTTATCCAACAACTCACTTCATGGTGATGTAAATGATAAATTGAAGAATTGCACCAGCCTTGAAAGAATGCACATTGGTTCAAACCGTTTGGCTGGAGAAATCCCTGCTTGGCTCGGAGACTTGTTAAGTCTCAAAGTCATAGACCTAGGCAGTAACAACTTCACTGGAATCATCCCGTCGTCACTTACCAATCTCTCAGCAGTGCAAGCAATCTATTTCAACACAAACCAACTTGAGGGTGTCATCCCTGAGGGCCTTGGCAGGCTTGGTGGCCTTGCCTACATAGACTTGGGAGAAAATTGCCTCTCAGGCACCATCCCTACAGCTCTCTTGAACCATTCCTCTCTAATAGGCTTGGGTGTGGGAGCAAATGATTTGTGCGGTAAACTTCCCCCGGACTTTGGGGATCAGCTCCCAAATCTTGAGTACCTACTCCTTGGTGTTAACCACTTTACAGGAAACCTTCCAGCTTCTCTTGTCAACTCAACTAAGATATATGAGCTAGATGTCTCCTTCGACAACTTCACCGGAATATTGCCTCCAGAGATTGGAATGCTCTGCCTAGAACAACTCACTCTCGGAGCAAATCAGTTCATGGCAAATACTGTGCAGGACTGGGAGTTCTTGACATTGTTGACAAACTGCACACGCCTCCGTACATTTAGCCTCCAGCTCAACATGCTAGGTGGCATGCTGCCTATTTCAGTTGCCAACCTATCAGCACAACTCGAATTGCTATATGTTGGAGCCAATGAGATTTCTGGAAAAATACCATTTGGCATAGGCAATCTTGTTGGATTAACTCAATTGCAGCTAGCTAATAACCAATTTACTGGTTCCTTGCCTGACACCATAGGGAGGCTAAATTCGCTACAAACCCTGGAGTTGCAAAATAACCTAGTGACAGGGTTCATGCCATCGTCTCTTGGGAACTTGACACAACTACTAAATCTGTACACACACAACAACATGTTTGAGGGGCCTCTTCCAACAAGCCTCGGGAGCCTACAAGAGATAATTTCAGCAACCTTCTCAAACAATAAGTTCACAGGTCCATTGCCTAAAGACATCTTTAACCTATCGTCACTGTCAGACGCCCTGGATTTGTCTAGGAATTACTTTGTTGGTTCCCTTCCACCAGAAGTAAGCGGCTTGACAAACCTTGCACACTTATACTTATCACGGAACAACTTGTCAGGGCCCCTACCTAATACACTCAGCAACTGTCAAAGCTTGATAGAACTTGGGCTGGACGATAACTCCTTTGATAGCAGCATTCCCTCATCTATCAGCAACATGCGAGGTCTGATGTTGCTAAATCTTACAAAGAACATGCTTTCAGGTGTTATTCCTAAAGATCTAGGGCTAATGAGTGGCCTTCAAGAGTTATACCTAGCATGCAACAACTTGTCTGGTCATATCCCAGAAAGCTTGGAAAACATGGCATCATTGTACCAGTTAGACCTGTCATTCAACCATTTGGATGGCAAAGTTCCATCATGGGGAGTGTTCAGTAATGCATCTGGGTTTTCGTTTGGTGGGAATTTGGGGCTTTGTGGTGGTCTACCAGATTTACATTTGCCCCCATGCCAGCCGGAATCCGTGGGACATGGCTTGAGCAAACGCCATTTGACTATGATCCTAGTTACTGCAATTGCTGGCATAATTCTTGCTTTGAGTTTGGTGCTTGTTTTCTTCACAATGAGAAAGATATCAAAAGCTCGGCCTACAACCATAGGAGGATTCCAGTTGATAGTTGACAGTTATCCCAGAGTTACTTATGCTGAATTGGTCCAAGGAACAAGTGGCTTTGCAGTAGACCACTTGATTGGCAGAGGAAGGTATGGATCGGTGTATAAGTGTTGTTTACTACTAAAAAATATGATGACCACAGTAGCTGTAAAGGTTTTTGATCTTCAACAGTCTGGCTCTTCCAGAAGCTTTTTAGCTGAGTGCGAGGCACTTAGTAAAATCCGCCATCGTAATTTGGTCAGTCTCATAACTTGTTGTTCAAGCACTGACTCGAACCAAAACGACTTCAAATCCATTGTGTTCGAGTTCATGCCTAATGGGAGCCTGGATAGGTGGTTACACATGGATGTACATGTATCACATCAACTTCAAGGCTTGACATTGATGCAGAGACTAAATATTGCAGTTGATATTGCTGATGCACTAGATTATTTGCACAATAACTGTGATCCACCAATAGTTCACTATGACTTGAAGCCAGGCAACATTCTTCTTAATGAGGATTTAGTTGCTCATGTTGGGGACTTTGGCCTTGCAAAGATTCTTTCTGAACCAGCAGCTAACCAACTGATCAATTCAAAGAGCACAGTTGGAATAAGAGGAACAATTGGATACGTCGCTCCAGGTAGCTAAACTTTTCTCTAACATGACATACTGCACAACATTAAATTTGCGTGCAAATCACTAATTCTTGTCTATGCAATGTAGAATATGGCGAAGGTGGCCAGGTTTCTTCATGTGGAGATGTGTACAGCCTCGGAACTGTCATCCTCGAGTTGTTTACAGGCATGGCACCTACTCATGACATGTTCAGAGATGGGTTGACCCTGCAGAAACATGCCCAGAATGCTTTTCCAGAGATGCTAATGCAGATTGCTGATCCAGTCCTACTGTCCACTGAAGAAGCCAATACTAATAGTTTGCAGGATGGAAGCAACACAATGGAACATGCCATATTCTCTGTCATGAAGGTTGCGCTATCATGCAGCAAGCATGCACCGACAGAGAGAATGTGCATCAGAGATGCTGCTGCTGCGATTCAGAGGATAAGAGATGGCTATGTTAAAGCAAGACAAAATGAGGGGGTTGTTACAGCTGCATTTACCGCAAGGCATTTTGCTGAAACATCCTGGGCAGCCCCTTGAACTGGCATCACACACTCACTCTTAATTAATGGCCTTGTAGTAGTTATATATTGCACTCCTATGGTTTTGATATGTTAGTTTCTGGCTGGCGATGTTATCTTAGCTTGTTGATCTGCCGTTTGCAGCCTGTATGTCACTCTGCCTTCAACAGTTAATATGGTTTGTATATTGTGATGCCTAAATACAGATATTAGTGAATTCCCTTCCGTGTAAAAGACAGGTATAACTGCATGATATATGCACTAATAACACGACTGGACAAATCTGTATTTTGTTCCCAGGAGTTTAAATGGTCATTATATGAAGGTAGATTTGTATAAATAAAGGGCAGATACACGATAAATATGGTATCATGATTCTGTTCTATTAGAAGAGAAAAAAAAACTCTTTTAGATGGAGAAAGGATATCCGGTACTCACCATACTCCAGGCGGTCATTACATTGCAATGTCACAGGCAATACTTGTCTTCAGTGTCTTCTATCTGCTGTCATTTAAAAATGCAACTATTGCCCCTGCTTTTTCGGAAGGGAAGACAGAAGTGGTGTTAAGCAGGCAGTGAGGAAATAACAACGCGATTGAGAAAAAGAAAGTGAACATTACTGAATACAATAACAATAATAATAATAATAACTGCTACTGAGACAACAAGTATATGCTATGTACGCACCCTATAAAATGTAGTTTGCCTTTTGCCCTCTAAAGTTTTGACCCTATTTTTCTTCCTCCTCCGGCTCTTAAAAAAATATGATGATCAAAATCAAACACCATGTCCAGAAACCAACAAAACACCCTTATTGAAACATAAACCAACAAAGCCATGATGTTTATTTTGGCTCTGCTATACTACTGGGAAGACTTCAACTCCTACTAGTCTCCCATTTTTTTTTCGAAACGGAGGCAAAAGATTTACCTCATCGATTAATTAAGGAGAAGAGAATTGCCCAGTTAATTAACGGAAAACCGGGCGAAAACCGATACAGACCAACCACACGTGGACTACTCACACAACATGCAACCCATAAGCACATGATCGCCTGACAACCATACCCAACACCTAATGTCCACCAGCCCCCACACTGCTCGGCCGAAGACCACATGCACCACCAAATCCACGAAGACAAGTCAGACCATAAGGACAACCCAAGAGACTGATAACCATCCTTCAAGCAGTTGCGGACGCCTTTCCTGTGGCATCACTTTTCTTCCCTTTGCTCCTGAGAGCCTCCTCCATCATCGCCTTGCCAGATCCAGGGCTCACCCTCTCCAAACGTTTGAGCAAGCTGTGAAGCTCTATCTCGAATAGAATCTCATTGACCTTGTCACGCACAGAAACCTGCCCAACGGTCACCTGCGGGCGGGTGACTGCAACATCGGATCCTCCATGCTCCACAGAGGCGAGCGGCTGGTTGGGCTCCGAAGGGTCGGGCGCCAACATACCAACCGCCTCAACATCATTAGTCTCCCATTTAAGATACTAACAGAGTGAAAATCAATATATAAGGTCTCTCCTATTTTACCATTCTTCATGGCAAGATCCAATTTCATTCACTCTTGGTATCGTTCCCTTCTCCCACAACCAAATACCACTGTTATTTGTGTGTGTTCCAACAGGAAGATTTCGTAGGCGCTCACATTCAACTAGAGGCTGCTCGATTCAGGCAGCCAAATCTTACATATGCCCTGGATTAATGTCAGAAACCATGAATTATTTCATAGGGATTTGCACAAATCAATGTATTCTAGCCTCTACAGAGTTACTGCCTCAAGATTTGTAGGAATCAACTGGCGGATTTTAGCAGATAAAAGAGGGATGAACAAGAATCCTGCGCATACTTACGGACCATTGCTGGAGCACGCAGACGAGCTGACAACCGCAGACTAAATACCCCCCGGACGGCGGGTGCGGCCATTGCTGGAGGAGAAGGGGGAGGCGAGGGGTGTGCGCCTGTGGTGGACTGGGGATAAGGTCGCCGTGGTGGGCGGTAGACTGGTAGGATCCACGAAGGCCAGCCGCAGAGAAACAGGGGCGTGAAGGGTTGTGCGCATGGCAGGGTGGTTCCGGTCGAGTTCACCGGCGGCGGCTAGGAACGGCGGCGGACTAAGATGGAGTGGAAATAAAATACTCGTGCAACCACTGGACTTGTTTTTGTTTCCTTTAGAAAGCCATTGGACTTGTTGGGCTCGTACTAAAGACTCAGGACGTGCACAGTTCAGTTTAAAAAAAACGCAGCGTCTATATCTCGCATTAAGCGAGACGAGAGGCAACTCTCGCTGAAGGTTTTTTCTTTTTTTTTCTTGAGGGTTTACCCTCTTTCTGCATCGTATTGGGCAGGCCCACTCCCGCGCGCGCAGCGATTGAAAATAGAAGAGAAAATGGAAGAAGCAGAGGGGTCTGTCCCTTGTGTCCAGTCAGCTCATGGGAGATGCTAGCCACTCCGCCTAGGTCTCTTTAGTGGTAAGTTGTAGGGGCGCGTCCTATTTGAGGCTATTCTAGCTGGGTCTTTTTCTTATTTTTCTTGTTTTCTTTTGTTTCTTTTTTCTCTATTTTTTCATTCTTTCTTGCATTTTGTTTCTTTGTTTTTTTGTTTATTTTACTTATTTTATAGGTTTTCTTTGTTCTTTTGGATATTATATTTCATTTTTCGTAAATGCCAACAACATTTTCTGAATACACGTCTAACATCTTTCCAATAAATTTAAACATTTCGGTAATACATGGTCAACGTTTTTCTATACACATTTTTAACATTTTTCAAATACAAGATTAACATTTTCTTGAATACATGGTCAATATTTTTCAATGCATTTTTTAAATTATTTATTGCTTGATTAATAGGTTCTGAATAAAAGGATTAACATTTTTTTAATACATGGTCAACATTTTTTCTTTACACATTCAACATTTTTCAAACACTTCTTTAATATATTTTTTAATGCTTGATTAACATTTTTATATACATGATCAAATTGTTTCATTATTTTCTTAAAACATGGTCAATATTTTTATATACATATTTAACATATTCCAAATGCTTGATTAACATTTTTTTAAATATTTTTTCAATATTTTTTTCAAATATTGATTAACATTTTTACATACATGATCAAATTTCTTCATCATTTTTTAATACGTGGTCAACATTTTTTCTATACACATTTAACATTTCCTAAATGCTTGCTTAAATTTTTTTAAATACTTGTTCAACATTTTTTTCGAAAAAATTCTATACACATTCAACATTTTTTTGGAATGCTTGTTCAGCAGTTTTTTAAATACTTGTTCAGCATTTTTCAAATACTTGTTCAACATTTCTCAAATGTGTTTTGTAGAGTGTTTTTGGTAAAATATATATGTGGAATATTTTAAGGTATAAAGAAAAGTACGGAAAAAGCAAAGGACGAGAACTGAAAACAGGAAAAAAAACAAAAAAGAGGTTGTTGCCTATCGCGCGTGTGGGCCAGCCCATCTCGTTCCCCCTTCAGCGGGTCAAAAGTTGGACCCGTTGAAGGCGAGCTATAGGGGGGCGCCCAAAAAAACATGGAGACTTGCATCTAAAAACATGCACATTTGCTACGAGGAACCGTACATGGTCTTTTGAGCCGGGCTTGGGTTCTGTTTTGCAGCCTGAAAAAAGATCCTGGATGGGTTGGGGCTTCGGTTTTGCAACTTTCTAGGCGGGCTTTTAGGCTTTGTGATTGTTTTTCGGTTGGGCTTGGGCTTGAGAAAACAAACTCTTTTGGACTTTAGGCCAGGCCCAGGCTTGTAGTTTGGGGTTGGGCTTTTTCAAGCCCGGTCCGGCATATGCGGTTTATGGGAAAGGTGGCTTTGAGAGTACAGTTAAGGTCAGTTCAAGTGTTTCTCAAGGTGTTGTTTTGGCGACGCTGGCGCATACCTTTCGGTTGAGTATTTTCCAGTCTCGGCTCCATCTAGGTAGTGTATCCCCTCCCCAGATGGCGTAGTCGAGTGACCATAGGAGCCCACTTATGTTGCACTTTGATGCACCGGGTAGTGTGTTCTAGGTGTTGTGGCGGTTGTCGTCTTGAGCGGGTTGCCGATTTGTAGGGGAAGAAGGCAAGACGAAAATCCAGGGACACAAAAAGCGGTTCGAGGACGGCGGATCGTGCGATCCTACCTTGGCGATGTCCACGACATGTGGCATGTTCAGGATTTGAGGAGCATGAGACGTTCCACGTCGAATTTGTCTCCGCCGATGCCGGGCCTCTTCTTTGGCTCACAAAGCTCCCATGAATGATGGTGCTGCATCGTGTCCGACCACAGTTACCGGCGATGATGACAGTTGCAAAAACCAAGGGCTTCGCTTTAAGTTTTCTTCTAGGAGGTTTTTATGCAAATTATTCTACTTCTTTGTGCCAAGTGTTTTTTATTTTATTTGAGTGCATCAACATGCATGATTGAATCAATTGCGAGAGTGGATTTTTGGAGCCTAGGTGTATTGAAGGAACTTATTTTAAATACTTCAAAAATCACATTTGAAGGTTCAAAAATTCCGAAAAGAATTCTACATGATCATATGGATGTATATTACACATGTGTAAAGTTTGGTGATGAAATATGTAAACATGTGAGCTATACAAAAATGAAAAAATGGTGATTTCCAAATAGTGAATAATGCATCCACTATTCATCTTCCCAAAATCATGATTTTATCATTTTTGTGTAACTCATATGGTTACTTATTTCAGCATCAAAATTTGCGCGTGTGCAATAGACATCCATCTAAACATGTTGATTTATTTTCAGATTTTTTTTAAACTTTAAAATAACATTTTGGCACTATTAAAAATATAGAGCTCCAATGCACCCATCCTCCAAAGTGAATTTTTGTGCACAACTATTACTAGCTATTGTAGGTGCCACAGGAAAGCACAAAAGTTCATGACACGGAACATCTTGCCACCGCTAAAAGCATTTTCTAAATTAAGCTCAAGGCGTATACAGTGGAAACATCCACCCCTCATTTGCTTGCCGCCCTGCACCAATGCTTCCTCCCGAGAAGACGTCGTCATGGGTCTCGTCTCTGTGCTAGAACTCCGGTTGAAAACCTTTGTGACTCAGCAGTGACGACGCTTTGCGCCATCACCCTCCTGGGACGTTGTCGCAGAGCTCACACATCGCCTGTCGGGCCTCGACGAGATGTTAAGACAGTTTTAGGCTTGATGTTGTATCTTTTGATCTGCTCTGTAAAAGGGTCTCCTCAGTCCCTATGTGTATTGGGCATTATAAATTTCAATGCATGCATACGTGGCCATGCGTACGGCGATCTTTTTTATCGAAAAAGGGTTTCCCCGCTTTATCATATTATAAAGCAAACATCATCACATATCGCTCTTTTTCTTTAAGTTGGCATGCGTACGTTTCCTTAATTTGTAGCCAAGCAGCACCAAAACAGTTTTCCCAGAAAGCAGCTCGACGTCCCGGCCTTATCACCACCGCCTCTCCATCGAGCTCACCAAAGTTGTCACCTCTGGCTCCAAAGCTTCAGGCTACTTGGAAGATATTGCAGGAAACGGCTACGCCGGAGGTGGTGGAGAATCAGTATTCAGCAACCCCACATCCATTGGTGGATGGGAAAGATCTCTGCAAGCACAAATATCCTTCACGCCCTACGATCGACTATAAAAACCGCTTGAGTCGTACAGGCCGTGCAAGCAAGTGTGCTTTCTAGCAACAGAATTCTTAAACAGAGGAAGAAAAGGAGAGCATCCAGCCATTGCAAAGGAGAGGAGCCCCCCGCACCTGCCTCACCACAAGGAGGAGGACAAGGAGGGGGAGGAGAAGCAGCATGGCAACGACCACAACCACAGCCACGGCCACGACCATAGCCAGAGGGAGCACGCCGCCGGGAGGGGGGGTGGACATGGACCTGCCGGCGTACGTCAACATGGGCTCCAAGTTAATCTATGCATTGCCGACCCAATCCAAGAAAACACAAACTAGACGACCCAATCCAAGAAACCACATGTCCAATCCAGGAAAGATTAATCTGTTCGTCAATTCAGATTGCCGTAATTCTGAAGTGTGAAGAAAGGCTGCTTCTCAGGAGAACCAGTGGAATCTCATTTCGAAGCCAGCGTGACAACACAGCCCAATTGGCTGGCACTCGTAAGTTTTTCTTCTAGAAATATTCCGAATTTGATTTAGTATTTTATATCCAGTCAAGGCTGGCGTCTATACTTGCTGCCATTCTCGATACATTATTGAGGCAACAACTAGCTAGAGAAGACAACAGGGCATCGCTTTCTAAAACATTAATTTGTCTATTCAATCCATAATAATTGTAAAATGCCAAAAGCAAGGAAAGATAAACAAGATAGCACTTGCAGACTTCTAGACAGCTAGGGTATTATAACCCGTAGATATTATAGAGCATACAAATAATTGGTCTTCCCGACTCCTTTCATTTATAGTGCATACAAGATAAGTACTGAAGGTAGGAGCTGCATACCAGGCAGCGGCGGAGGCAGGAAAACGGTCTTCTCCTCAGAACCTAGAAGCAGCAAATCAAAAGGTGCGTGATTCATACCTTGCTTCTCATATTCTCTAGGCGAAATTCAATGTGTCCACTTTTTGGAAGGGTTGTTGAACATTGTATTTGCAGACACCAATTTTTTTTGGATCTTAGAGGGCCCACAGTCCCAAAACTGAATTGAGGTTCTGAAAAGATGATTTCAGAAAAAATAACGGAAGATGATAAAGAGAACAGAAAAATGGAGTTGAACATATATTAAATGATACCAGTAGAGGATAGCCATAATAAATAAAATTGATCAGGATACGTTTATTGCTTTTGAGTGTAGCATATGGAATACTTAAAGCTTACATTTTTCCTCTGATTCCCAGCGCCTTCAATGTTTCCTGTTCTTCTGTTGCTTCTGTTGCCATATGTACTCCAAGCAGCATCAGGGAGAGCATTCAGCAATAGGACTGATGTGGATTCCTTGCTGGCACTAAAGGCAAGCCTAAGAAATCAGAATGGTGTCCTAGCTGCATGGAACACAACGACTGGTTACTGCCAGTGGCCAGGCGTCAGTTGCAGCCTTAAGCACAAGCACAGGGTCACAGTGCTTAACCTCTCTTCAGAGGGCCTTGGTGGCACGATCGCACCCTCCATTGGGAACCTCTCATTCTTGAGAATTCTAGACCTCAGCAACAACAATTTGCAAGGTGGAATAATTTCCGCAATTGGTCGCCTGTCTCGCCTACGACATCTTGTTTTATCCAACAACTCACTTCATGGTGATGTAAACGCTGGATTGAAGAATTGCACCAGCCTTGAAAGAATCAACATTGGTTCAAACAGTTTGACTGGAGAAATCCCTGCTTGGCTCGGATACTTGTCAAGTCTCAAGTTCATAGACCTGAGCATAAACAAGTTCACTGGAATAATCCCGTCATCACTTACCAATCTCTCAGAAGTGCAAGCAATTGATTTCACCACAAACCAACTCGAGGGTGTCATCCCTGAGGGCCTTGGTAGGCTCGGCAACCTTGTCTCGATAAGCCTGCCAGATAATCACCTCTCAGGCACCATCCCTACAACTTTGTTCAACCTTTCCACTCTAATAACCTTGTCTGTGGAAGGAAATAATTTGGGCGGTAAACTACCCTCGGACTTTGGGGATCACCTCCCAAATCTTGAGCACCTATTCCTCGGTGCTAACCACTTTATAGGAAACCTTCCAGCTTCCCTTGTGAACTCAACTAAGATATATGACCTAGATGTCTCCTTCAACAACTTCACCGGAACATTGCCACCAGAGATTGGAATTCTCTGCCCAGCCGACCTCAGCCTTGGAGTAAATCAGTTCATGGCTGCTACTGTGCAGGACTGGGAGTTTATGACATTGTTGACAAACTGTACACGCCTCCGTATATTAAACCTCCAGTTGAACATGCTAGGTGGCATGCTGCCTAGCTCAGTTGCCAATCTATCAAGTCAACTCCAAGTGCTATATGTTGGAGCCAATGAGATTTCTGGAAAGATACCATTTGGCATAGGCAATCTTGTTGGGCTAAATCGATTGCAGCTAGCTCGTAACCAATTTACTGGCGCCTTGCCTGACACCATAGGGAGGCTATATTCACTAAAAACCCTGCAGTTGCATAGTAACCTACTGACAGGCTTCATGCCATCCTCCCTTGGGAACTTGACGCAACTACTAAGGCTGTACACAGATAACAACACGTTTGAGGGGCCATTTCCAGCAAGCCTCGGGAGACTACAAGAGCTGAATATAGGATTATTTTCAAACAATAAGTTCACAGGTCCATTGCCTAAAGACATCTTCAACCTATCGGCCCTGTCAGACGTCCTAGATTTGTCGAGCAATTACTTTGTTGGACCTCTTCCACCTGAAGTAGGCGGCTTGACAAATCTTGCACGCCTGTACTTATCACAGAACAACTTGTCAGGGCCCCTCCCTAATGCACTCAGCAAGTGCCAAAGCTTGACAGAACTCAGGCTGGACGACAACTCCTTTGATAGTAGCATTCCCTCATCTATCAGCAGCATGCGAGGCCTGATGTTGCTAAACCTTACAAAGAACACACTCTCAGGTGTGATTCCTCGGGATTTAGGGCTAATGGGTGGCCTTGAAGAGTTATACCTAGCACGTAACAACTTGTCTGGTAATATCCCAGAAAGCTTGGAAAATGTGACATCATTGTACCAGTTAGACCTGTCCTTCAACCATCTGGATGGCAAAGTTCCATCATGGGGAGTGTTCAGTAATGCATCTGGTTTTTTCTTTGGTGGGAATTTGGGGCTCTGTGGTGGTATATCAGAGTTACATTTGCCCCCATGCCAGCCAGAATCCGTGGGACATGGCTTGAGCAAACGCCATTTGACTATCACCCTAGTTACCGCAACTGCTGGCATAATTCTGGGTTTGAGCTTGATGCTTGTTTTCTTCACAATGAGAAAGAAATCAAAAGCTCGGTCTACAACCATAGGAGGATTCCAGTTGATGGATGACAATTATCCCAGAGTAACTTATGCTGAATTGGTCCAAGGAACAAGTGGCTTTGCAGCAGACAATTTGCTTGGCAGAGGAAGGTATGGATCGGTGTATAAGTGTTGTCTGCTGCTAAAAAATATGATGACCACAGTAGCTGTAAAGGTTTTTGATCTTCAACAGTCTGGCTCTTCCAAAAGCTTTCAAGGTGAGTGTGAGGCACTTAGTAAGATCCGCCATCGCAATTTGATTAGTCTCGTGACTTGTTGTTCAAGCTCTGACTCGAACCAAAACGACTTCAAAGCCATTGTGTTCGAGTTCATGCCTAATGGGAGCCTAGATAGGTGGTTGCACATGGATGTACATGTATCACATCAACTCCAAGGATTGACACTGATGAAGAGATTAAATATTGCAGTTGATATTGCTGACGCAATAGATTATTTGCACAACAACTGTGAACCACCAATAATTCACTGTGACTTGAAGCCAAGCAACATTCTTCTCAATGAGGATTTAGTTGCTCATGTTGGGGACTTTGGACTTGCAAAGATTCTTTCTGAACCAGCAGCTGAGCAACTGATAAATTCAAAGAGCACAGTTGGAATAAGAGGAACAATTGGATACGTCGCTCCAGGTAGCTCAACCTTTCTCTAACATTACATACTGCACAATATTAATTTGCATGTAAACCACTAATTCTTGTCTATGCAATGTAGAATATGGCGAAGGTGGTCAAGTTTCTTCATGTGGAGATGTATACAGCTTTGGAATTGTCATCCTCGAGTTGTTTACAGGCATGGCACCTACTCATGACATGTTCAGAGACGGGTTGACCCTGCAGAAACATGCCGAGAATGCATTTCCAGGGATGCTAATGCAGATTGTTGATCCAGTCCTGCTGGCCACTTATGTTTCCAATGCTAATAGTTTGCAGGGTGGAATCAATACAGTGGAACATGGCAACAACGCCATACCCTCTGTCATGAAGGTTGCGCTATCATGCAGCAAGCATGCACCGACAGAGAGAATGTGCATCAAAGATGCTGCTACAGCAATTCACAGGATAAGGGATGAATATACTAAAGTAATCCAAAATGAGGGAGTTGTTAATGCTGCCTATACTGCAAGGCATTTTGCTGAAACATCCAGGGCAGCCCCTTGAACTGGCATCACACACTCACTCTTAATTAATGGCTTTGTAGTATTTATATATTGCACTCTTGTGGTTTTGATATGTTAGTTTCTGGCTGGCCATGTTCTCTTAGTTTCTTGATCTGCCTTTTGCAGTCTGTCTGTCACTCTGCCTGCAACAGTTAATATGGTTTGTATATGGGGATGCCTACATAGTGAACTGGTAATATCATTTGTGTCGGCAACTGTTTGTGCAAAATACAGATACTAGTGAATTCCCTTCCATTTAGAAGACAGGTATATCTGCATGATATATGCACTAATAACACGATTGGACAAATCTGTACTTTATTCCCAGGAGTTTAAGTGGTCATTATATGATGGTAGATTTGTATAAATTAATGGCAGATACAAGATAAATATGGTTCTCTTGATTCTGTTCTATTAGAAGAAGAAAAAGGAAAGTCTCTTTTAGATGGAGAAAGGATATCTGGTACTCACCATACTCCAGGCGGTCATTACAGTGCCATGTCACAGGCAATACTTGTCTTCAGTATCTTCTATCTGCTGTCCTTTAAAAATGCAACTATTTCCCCTGCTTTTTGGGAAGCTTTTTGGGAAGGGAACAGTGAAGCTATTTCCCCTGCTCCCTCCCCATGCTCCCATCCGTGCTCCCACTTCATCCTACGGTTGTCTTATTTCCTCTTTTCTTTCTAATCTAATCATCTCCCCCCCTGATTTTAAGGGGTGGGGCCGGGCCTTATTTTGTTCCAATCAAATCAAGCCACATAGACGGGAGCACGGATGGGCACACGCCGGGGGAGCAGGCAAGTCTCGTCCGTTAAGTAGGCAGCGAGGAATAGCAACGCGGTTGAGAAAAAGGAAAAATAATGACTGCTACTGAGACATCAAGTAAATGCTATGTACGCATCCTATAAGATGTAGTTCAGCTTTTGCCGCTCCAAAGTTTTGACCCTCTTCTTCTTCCTCCTCCGGGTCTATAAAATATGACGATCAAAATCAAATGTCATACAAGAGTCAAGATATAAGGCGTCCTTCATTTAAAAATAAAAACAATAAGCTTATTTTGGCTCTGCTGTACTGGGAAGACTTCAACTCCTACTGGCCTTCTATTCGAGATAACAGAGTGAAAATCAAGATACACCACTGTCATTTCTGCCACTCGTCATGGTAATCGACAACTTCAGTCATTCTTAGTGTCATTCCCTTCTCCCACAACCAAATACTACTGTTATTTGTGTGTGTTCCAACTCCAACAGGAAGATTTGGTAGGCGCTCACATTCAACTAGAGGCTGCTCGATTCAGGTAGCCAAATTTTAGGTATACCCTGGATTAATCTCGGAAAACCATGGATTAGTTCTTATGGATTTGCACAATCAAAGTATTCAGAGGTACTGCCCTAGATTTGGAGGAATCAACCGGAGGATTTTAGCGGATAGCAGGGGGATGAACAAGAATCCCGCGCGCACTTACGGAGCGGATTAAGCGCGCAGACGAGCGCAGGCTGAAACCCCTGGCCGGCGGATCCGGCGTTGCCGGAGGGGAGAGGGGAGGCGAGGGGTGTGCCCCTGTGGTGTGGACTGGGGGCGGGGTCGGTGGAGCGAGCGACTGCCGTGGTGGGTGGTTGACTGGTAGGGGTAGGGGCGTGAAGAGTGGTGCACATGGCAGCGTGGACTTCCGGTCGAGTTCACCGCCGGCGGCTAGGAACGGCGGCGGAATACTGTGATGTGTGCGCATGGAGTAATAATAACGGATTTTCAATTAGTTCTCAGTGATCTCCGCGGCCGTCGGATTTATTGCGTCAAGATTCGTGCGTTCAGACATGGGCTGGTTGTTCCGGCAGTTGCCTTGTCTCATCATGTGGTTTGTAGGCTATTTAGGGCCTTTATTACTCTCTTTAGGCCTTTTTTCCTTCCTTGTTGGTGGTTAAACTTGCTTTTTTTTTGAGACAAGGTGGTTAAACTTGCTTGTTTGGCCTACAATGTTTCACGGGCTGGGGTGCAAGGCAGCCATACATGTGTGTTTGCGCTACATTTTTCTTGTTTTTTTTTCTGTTTTTCCCCTGTTTCTCTTTCATGGTCTTTCGAGAAAAAACCTATCGATCTACTCATCAACTGTAAGGTAGTACAAAGAATACCAGAAGTAAAAAAAATATTACATCCAGCTCCGTGGACCACCTAGCGACTACTATAAAAAACATTGAAGCGAGCCGAAGGCACGTCACCAACATCGTCTCTCCATCACCAGAGCCGGACAAACCTTGTTGTAGTAGACAGTCGAAAAGTCATCGTGCTAAGACCCCAGAGGGTTGGCGCAACAAAACAACAACCGCCATCGATGAAGAAGCATAGATCAGAAAGATCCAACCTGTAAACACACAAATATAGATGAACGGAGACCGGATCCAAGTGGATCCATAAAAAACAAGTGCCGATCGTGAGATCCGCCAAAAACAAATCTCCACAATGCCTCTAACAATGCTAGAAGCACCACCGGCAGTGGCGTAGTCAGGCCCAAAGCAACAAGGGCCTTGGCCCGGGGCGTGCCAACAAAATCATTTGTTAATTGTAAACATAATAATTAACACTATTGAGTATTGCTGAACGCTATAGCATGCACCACAGTTAGCCCGGGGCGTGGCTCTTGGCTGGCTACGCCACTGACCACCAGGACGGGGACTAGATGAGAAGAATCTTATTTCATCTTCAGAAAGCCGTAATCATCTCGCCTTCCATAGCAAGGCACTAACCCTATCAAAAACACACACAAAATATCTAAAAATGAAGCCGTCCCGCCGATAAGGACCGCGGTCCATCGCGCCTCTATGGCCCTAAGGCCATACAAGACGAGGTAGGCCGGCGGCTGCGTGGCGGGAGGCAATGAAAACTTTAGCGTGGGTACCCTTCTATTTACCTTGAAAAATATGAAAGGCGAGTTCTCTTTTTAGACAAGCAATTTTCACACTGGGCCACCACTTCTTTGCAGAACCCGCTTGTGTAGTTTTCACAGTGCAGTCGCTTTTCCCCCTGAACCGAGCTTGTCCCCTTTCCATTTACACAGGAAATATTCAGTTCATGCAGAACGTAGGTGTTATGATCCTACTAGCAGCAACAACAGCAACAGGGATGTTTGATTTTCTCTCGCTCAAGTGGTTAGATTCAATCCAGCAATCCGATTATAGAGAGAAGAGAAGATGGATGGAAGGATGCCAAAATCATCCCCACTAGCGGCTACTAATACTACACTCAACCAACACACTTACAAGCGCACCCCACTGCTAACATAGAAGATAGAACCCACTACGTGGACGGGGCCAGGGGTCGAGCTGACTTGCGGGTCCCACCAGCCAGATCATCAGTAGTAGTAGCTTCAGTCTGAACGTTACTCTGCACTTGCGCTGGTTCAGTTTCGACAGTAGTAGGTTCAGTCTGAATATTGTGGCTCTGGTTCAGCTTCGACCGTTACAGTGTTCTGCTTCTGCACGTTTGGCCATGGCATGAGCTCGACGCTTCTCCCAACAACGCTGCATTCGGGGCGTGACAGTAAGGAGACAAGAAAGAGAGAGCGAGTTCGATGCATTAATAGGAAACCCGATGCTGCGTGCCCGCACTTGAAACACCTGATACGGGGCAAAAACCCATTAGCACTGACGACTGCAAGTTCAGATAGATACAAGCAACAGCAAGATCACAGGAACACCTTCAGCTACTAGCCATTGACCGGAACGCCACAACAGCATCAACCACTAGCCTCAACAGCTCCAGTATCCAGCCCCATTTGGGTGTGCTCCAGCTCCAAGGCATTCCGTGGCGGCAGTTAATAAATACAAACTAGACGATCCAATCCAACGAAACCA
Organism: Triticum aestivum; assembly: GCF_018294505.1. Taxonomy (NCBI): domain Eukaryota; kingdom Viridiplantae; phylum Streptophyta; class Magnoliopsida; order Poales; family Poaceae; genus Triticum; species Triticum aestivum. The sequence continues at coordinate 605,873,174 of NC_057809.1, forward strand.
AATGTCCAATCAACGGTGGAGAGATTAATCTGTTCGTCAATTCAGATAGCCGTAATTCTTCGGTGTGAAGAGAGGCTGAATTTCAGGAGAACCAGCAAAAACGATAGTCATTTTGAAGCAAGTGAGAAAACACAGTCCAATTAGCTGGCACTCTAGTTTCTATTTTTTTCTTCTTCTTGAAATATTCCAAATTTGATTAAATCTATTACCCAGTCAAGGCAGGTGTCTATTCTATACTTGCTTTCATTCTCGATACATTAATGAGGCAACGACTAGCTATAGAAGATACTAACAGGCATCGTTTTCTAAAGGACTAGTCAGTCCATAATAATTGTAAAATGACGAAAACAAGGAAAGAGAAAACAAGACAGCATTTCCAGACTTCTAGACTGCACGGGCATTATCCCATATTCCCCCCAAAAATTGGATATTATCCCGTAGATATTATCGAGCATAAAAATGCTTGGCCTTCCTGACTCCTCTCGTTTTATGTACCGAAGGCTGGTACATCAGTGTCGACATATGAAACCAATGGAGGGAGGAGCCTCGACGATATTTGGTTAAGAAACAAAATGTGAGGTAGTATCGTAGTACCCCAGGTTCCCTTGTCTTTTAGAACTGGGCTAAGCAGTATATGGCGATGAGTC